>NC_055975.1:14326326-14501326 GCF_018492685.1 Alosa sapidissima
CACACACACACAGGGATGAACAGACAGGCACACAAACACACACACACACACATACACACACACACACACACAGGCACACATAGACAGATACCGTACACACACACACTCACATGGGGACCCACACAAAGACCCACACAGGATAAAACAGAGAGACAATCTCACTGGGCATGAATGTTCTGGGCTCGGCTGAATTGAGCGATCACAGGCCCTTTGTTTGTAAAAGGGCTTCTATTCAAAGCTCACAAAGTCAGCCTTGACAGCCCCCAATCTGGGAGTGTTTTCCTTTCAACCTCACAGAACGCCGCAAAGATCCTGGAAATATTGGAACAAGTTTTACAGCTGGGCTTTTTGTCCAGTGGTGTCGTTGGGTGAGCGAAGCCATCTGACAGCTGTTTGGCTCCACCATGAACATTGAAATGGGTCCTCTCCTCTTCCATTCCCTTGTCTTTCCCTGAGGGATTACACTGGAACAAATCAAAACTTCACACAAAAAACTCCAATCTCAGTCATTTCTGTGCATAGAAAAAGGAAAGTTTCACACTGTCACACCGATTCGGTCCATCCCCTAGCTCTGCAATTTATGGAGGCACAATGAGACTCGATTAGGGGCTCAAGCGGTCCCTGCCGATCCATCTGCGTGGAACATCTAATATCAGCAAGATGCAGACGCTAACTAGGCAGTTCTCCATGAAGGACAATGCCTGAAGAAAAACACTCATTAAAATCTTATTAAGCCACAGAGAGTACCTCCTTATTTTCTGGCAAGGCTGGCGTGCTGTCTCACAACCAGAGGACGTGTTTCCAATCAAAACTCTGCACACTCTCCCCCACCGAGGTGGACCGTGATCGGCGCTAAAACACAGCCACTGATTTACCGCCCAAGGTGAGGTGGTTACACCCCGGGAGTGATTTTAAAGAAAATGAAATTAGATGCGTCCATCGGCCATATTTTCTAAGTGACAGAAAGTGAGGAGGCAGCAGTAAACATGGTTAGCATCCTCTTCCTCACATGCCTTTATGAGTTCTACTTTATCAAGCACACGTGCCCTTTTGCTGGATAGCATAGTGCAGCTTTTTGGAGCCCGATCTCCCTCACTCTGGAGACTCATTTCTGTCCGAGAGTCTTACCATCTGGCTCTCAGCACCCTCACCTAACGTATGCCAAGGACAGCCTATTCTTAGATGACTATACACACCAGCTACGAGTGAGTGGCTGTTTAATTAAGGCAGTTGTGTTTTTTTGTTGTTATTGTTGGCTGTTTTGTGTTTGGTGATGTACTTCTAACAATTATGTTATGTTGTTGGTTATTCAAGGTCAATCATCAATGGAGTAAAATACAATGGAGACAACAAATAACAGTAATAAAGAGCAATGGGATAAAAGGGTGTTCAGTGGCGGGCTACCTTTGTTGTGAGTCAAAACACAAACCACAAGTGTGTCTGTGACAATTGAACTAATCAGATGTTTGTTTTGTTTCAACTATGCTGGAAACCAAGCAGGAATACTAATGCTTTATTTTGCTTCTATTATTGCATTGGCTAAATTAAATCTGTGAGAAATTTGGTCATAGTAGCACACACTAATAAAACAAACAGAGTTCATCCATGAAACACATCTGATTATAATACCAAGCAGGATCATTTTAATTACACTTAGCCTACTTTAATTAGCCGTGCTTCAAGCAGGGATGGATAATAGACATGCAGCCCAACAAGGGGAGAACAGATCCAACAAAGATCTGTTGATCCACATAGCAGAAACCCATGACAATAATACCAGTCATGCTTGGCTTGCACAGCCTGATCAGTCACAATCCAGCAGACATACACAATTCAACCATGCAGTCAGAGTGCTAGGAACTGATAATTCTCCTCCATTCAGACAGTACCATGTCAGTGTAACAATGACAGCTACCATGGACAGCTACCAAGATTCAGTACCCCATAGTCCCATTAAACAAATGCTGGTAGATTTTAGAATTGAAATCCTGCTTGTTTATTGAACAGTTTCAGCAGCCAATAAAAGTCCTGTTTGATAATATAATAGTTCCATCCAGCCACTATTCCTACAGTTAAGTCTTGCTTAGCAAGCCCAGCCTGTGCTTGTTTCTCTGCCTTTACTGCACTGCTGTTTGCAGGCCTCCTTCTCTCCTCCTTGACCCATAAAACACTGCCTCACCCAGTTGCTGTTCTCTTTCCAGAAGCCCACAGGGACCTCCAGGGGCAACAGAGATTTAGGCAGCCTCAGCCGAGAGGCAGCATTTTCTGGGTGTATCTGAAAAGCTTGATTTCCAGGACTTCCACTCTGAAATACTGTCATATAGTCACCAAGCAGCTTTTATCATATGTGTAGTTTTCTCATATTTCGTATGGGTTTGTGTATATCAATGTAGGTGTTGGTTGCAATCACAAGACTACTTCATTGAATTCCGTTGCTCCTCATCCTGAGCACTCATCTGGCATGTGACCAGACTCCTCTCTAGTAATCATAGCTCCCTCACTCACAATATTTTGGAGTATCTATTTTGAGTGCACTGCTTTCCTTGGCTCCAGTGGAGCCAGAACTCAGTAAATGTCTTCCATCATCTCATATCTCTGCCACCATCGTTTTGCACACTGCAGCAATCAAGCATGATGCTCCTAAATGCTCTCCCCTGCCAGGCTCCCCGTAAGCTCCCCAAACCAGATGCGATGGGCTTCGCTGTTGTGACTGAACCAATTGTGGGTCACGCCGCAGACCTCACACCGCGAAACAAAGTGAAACACTCGCTCAGCGGGGCGGAGAAGAAGATGGGGCCTGACAATGGGACCGTCCTGACTCCACAGTAAGAGCTCGAGGAGAGAAAGAGTGTGCAGTGTGCACTCGCGTGAATCAGGCTTTGCCCGGTTGGGAGCAGAGCCGGAGAGCCCATAGTCTTCATTCCACTCCCTGCTGGAGGTGCTACACCACATTAGCCAGCCTCCCTGTGATCTGACACACAGCGACTGCTCCTCACGCATGCATTATTCATGGACAAGCTCCTCCATGGCTGGAGCACACACTCCAGTTAGAATCGCAGTGAATATTCTGGAATCTGGGGGTTGAGTGCGTGTGTGTATGTGTGTGTGTGTGTGTGTGTGTGTGTGTATCTGTGTGTGCATGTGTCTGTATATATACCCCCAAATATTCAATATTTATGTGCTCTACACAGGTTTGATGGACCTCGCCAACCACAATGCAAGACGATGTGCACATTCATCCACCGTAGCTACAGAACCACATTAGTGGCTCGCCCATGAGCTGGAGCTCTTAGAGGGAATCCACCAGGCGCGTAACTGAAGAGCTCCGTTCGCGTTGCATCTGCTGCAACAATTAGCTACACCAGACGGGATAGCGGCACATACATTCGAAAAAAGAATAGACCAGTCTTGTAAAATGTTTTTTTACGCGGCGTGAACGGAGCGCTTCAGTTACGCGCCTGGTTTAGCTTCCCTGTTAGGCCTCCTATATCTACACATGCTATAATTACCCCCCCATACACGCACACACGCACACACTTACACACACGCACACACACACACACGCACACACACACGCACACACACTCCTCACCTCCCGATGAGCAGGAACTCTCCGGCAACCCCCAGGCGTCTCATGGCCATGAGCAGGCCGCGCACAGTCATGCCCTCGCAGAAGCACACCACCACCCTGGCCTTGGGGAGTCGCTCACGCAGCTTCCTCAGCAGACGGTCAAAGTGCCGCTCCCCAGCGTTGCTGTAGATCTTATCAGAGTGGGCGATGCACAGGCCCTCCTGAGCGGCCAGCTCCTTGAAGGCCTCCATACCACTCTCACCATAGTTCCCTGCATTTGGAGCAGAGGTCAGGTCACTATAGTTCACCTTTAGTATTAACAGTCTGACTAGGATAGCAAAAAATTGTGAAAGAGTTGTTCTGCAATACAGTAATGTGTTTGTCATAGAAGTGCATGTACTGTACATGACTGTACTGTACAGCACCTTCCTGAGAGATATACGGTAACTAGATAAATCAAAAGTAGTCGGCAGACCTGAGCAATTCCCTTGGTGAAGAACAAGGAGGAGCTTGTTTATATTGTGGTTTTCAGGCAATTATGCAAAATACCAAATCACAGGTGACACAATATTGCTCTGCGACTTCTGAATCATTTCATTTTCCATGCTGGTGCGGCAAATTAGTCTCCGGCATATTTTCCTCGGGCCTTATGAGTGAATGAACTGAGTATGAATGTGAATGAGTATCGCAGCAGGAGACATCTGCACTGCTCTATCATGAACGCCAGAATGGAGCAACATTGTTCTAGTCTGGCATGACTGATGAGCCAGACAGTACAGATGGACCTGTGTCTTCTTGGGGGAGACAATTCTAATATCATGCTCATTCTCCATCCATTCTGCCTGCGTCCACACAAACAAAGCACTCCGAAGAATCATCATTTTAAATGAACTTGCTTTGCAATTCATGTCCCCTGAGGCTATGGATCCACCTGTGGGTTATTATGCATGCAGTAGATTGCTTTGTGCCTATCTGATTCATTCGCCCATTTTAATTATAATGGTGTCTCAAAAAATAATCTGAATTTTTTTTGAATTTCAATATCATATTTTCCATATACCAAATGGGAGGATAATCTTCTCCTGACAGCACAGTGTCACTTGAAGCTGTTCGGGAGATACACCTTAAAGAGGGGATATTTTTAAATGACCTCTTAAGCAGTCGTTTACAAACTCACCCGCTTCCCCTCCAGACTGCAGTGACAGGCAGGCTGATATATTACCTGCCACCTACACCCATGAGATCCCAGTAGCCAGTAGTTCCATTTTCAGAAATGGCAGAATCATTCAGGCTGCTCACACCCTGTCAATACTGACACATACATGCTATGCATCACGAACAAAGGTTGGAGCTGGGAGATTTGTTCTGTCCCCTGCACAGCATTATCATTCACATTATCGAACCAAAAACTGTTTACAGCATGAGTTCATCTAGATGTCCCAGCAAATGGAATCTTCCAGAATATGACAAAAAAGTTAAAGGTGCTGTGGCTGAGGTTTCAGCATCCGAAACTCGGAGACAAAACAACATAATAATGCCAGACACAGTCCCCTATCACCAGCACAGCAGCAGCAACACAACTTGTTAATGTATTTCATTCTGCTTGGAGCTAATTGTTGAAGTCAAAATGTACAACACAAGCTTACGGGGTGTTATATTCAGCAAATGAATGGAGACATGAATGAAATCCCTCTCTACACTTGTACGCAATGGGTATTCATGTAGTATCACAGGACCCATGAGGAGCTTTGCTCACTGCGAATGAATACAGCTCTCAAAGCTGTAAAAGTATTTTGGTGATCAAACTCTCTGTGCTCTCCCTTTCTTTTGTTTCTCCCTCCTTTTGCTCTCTCTCTCTCTCTCTCTGGAGTTGTCACTGTCACAGTCACAGTCACTTTCTGGATGTTGGCTACAAACCCAGGGGAGTATGACTCCCCTGTCCCTTTTGTCAGTCCAACTGTCCTTGCCCTGGGACTAGACAGACTGGTCCACTCCAGACCTGCTCCACAGCGGGGCTCACACACACACACACACATGCACACACACGCACACACACACACACACACACACACACACACACACACACATACAGACATTTACAGAAGACAGTCAGAGAACCTGGGGGACAGGGACCTGATTTTTTTAGGGCATTGCCCAACCAACTCTCACAGCTGTAGGTTCCTGTTGCTTCTCCAGCTGAGCACACATACATGATAAAGACTGTGTGTAAGTGGTAACTGGGCCTTACCCTCTGTATGAACCGCAGACACGTATGTCCAGTTGTATCTTTTCACAATGTCCAAAAGAGCCCTAGCTTGTAGGGTGTCAGAGGGCACGACTCTAAGAAAATATTGGTAAAGAGTTTTGTCGCTCAAGTCTATGCTTGTAGCTGAATAAGCGATCTGAGGGATGTTGAAAAGTTGTAACAGGTTTTGCACCTGAATAGCCACAGAGCTTGATCCCGGGCCAATGACTCCGGCGATGGGCTTTTTGGTAGCCGGGGGCTGGCTAGAGGGAGTTCCGTCGATGCAGTACTTTGAGCCGTCCTGGTCATCGCGGATAGAGATAAGGGAGTCTCGGATAAACTCGATACTCTGCTCCAGAGCCACGGACGAGTGCCAGCAGGAATCTCTGATCTCACAGCCCAGAGTGATGTTGGGGAGAAGGTTGGGGTCGGCGTTGATGCGATCCAGCGTGTGGAACATAGCTTCCACCCGTTGGATCCCGTACTGTTCTCGGATTTCTCCGCACGTCCTCTCTGCAACCTTCTCGGCCGAGGGCTGGTGATGCACAGAGAACAGGGCACCGATGATGATATCACCGTCCATGCGGGCGACGGAGCGTGTGGCAGCCCGTGGCATCACAGACCGCTCATAAATGTTCTTTGGAAAAGCGAATCCACCGAATAGCACCAGCGGCAAAAGTAAAGCAAGGATAGCGCTCATACTAATCACAGTCCACATCGCATCAGAGGTAAAATCATATCCGTAAGGTCGTCAAGCAGCGCGGGTGTTCACTGTATCCAAGTTAACTGAGGAGAAAACCATCACCTGATTGATGTCTTAATGTTGTTCTTCATTAAAATTCCTGTTGGAAAATGTGAATTAATGACAGTGTCAAAGAGCTCTGAATTCACTCTCATACCAAAAGAATAGGCTACCTGAATGGACGACGTGCCCGCTGGATGTCACCTCATTCTAAAACTTGCGCGGTGTAGCAAATTCCATTAAGCCAAATAACCCTGAAGCATTCCTTCATAGTCGGAAGAAATACTCAGCTGTCCGAGGAGAGCAGCAATAAATGAACTGGGTATTCTGAGATTTCAGCACGCTGGACAGCGCTAGTCTTTGGAGCAGGTTGAACTCAATAGAAGTGTTGAGACTGCAGATGTTTAGACTCCCTTGCAATCCAATTCCTGTCTCATTCAGACGTTCTGTTTATTCACTCTCCTCACTTTCACCCTATAGCCTATCACAGTGCCTAAATAGAATATGTTCAATTTGTTATGTTTATTTAATGCACTCTTTCCGTTTCATGGTATAATTTAAGCAAGCCAAAATGACATAATTGACTAGCCTACATAGATAATGGAACGTTTTAAAATTAGGCTATAAACGTCACTAATGTGAACGTTTGCCTGTGAAATTCGAAGATTTTCAAAATCTTACTGTCTAATAAACACCCTTTAAGTTAGAGCTTAATTAAACATCATGAATGGGACTAATTACGCCCCAGTATATTCTACATAAAAGACGACAAAACGTGACAGTTTGTTTAGGATTAATTGCAGTCAATTAAGTGCATTTCAGAGGAACTGTGTACTTACCTGAGGCGCGAGCCCACCACATGCCTCCCTGCCTCCCGAGCCTCACAATTACGAACTGCGGCTTTGCTTCTGGCGCGCGAGAGGGGGACGTCGTCTTTTGCCACTCTAAAAACGAGCGGTGGTGCCCCCCTTCTCTCTTTCTTAATCATTGCATCTTAAAAGCGGGTCAGAGCAACCGCAAAAGCCAAAATGACCCCAATTGCCGGTGTAATGGGTCTCACTGAAAAGATGACAACGTAACATTTTTGGATATTAGGCCCTATTTCGTCAACATTTTGCTGATATAAAAATGGCAGATGATTCAGCCCCTTATCACTGTATGATAACGGACGAGCTTGAGAGTCGGGTAAAAAAACAGACATTTAATGTACTGCAATATGCAAAGGACTTGATAATACATATGGATGCCCTGGTAATTCCAAATCATAAAAACGCAGTTTGACGATATAGGAATAGGCTACTGTTTTGAAATTAAGAAAGATTTTAAAGCAGACATTTAAGGACACACACTAAAAGAGATGTGCTTAAGGGGAGAATGAGAATCCTATTGTCTTGTCATTTGCTCTCGTCTGCAGCCCTGTACCCCCCCCCCCCCCCTCTCTCTGTCTGACACACACACAAACACACACACACATACAAACAAACTCTCTCTCTATCTCTCTCTCTCTCTCTCTGTGTGTGTGTGTGTGTGTGTGTGTGTGAGAGAGAGAGAGATAGAGAGAGAGAGAGAGAGAGAGAGAGTTGCTCTTTCTGTGGGGGCAGAGATGAGGAAAAGGGTGCATTAATGCACAGCAACAGAAATGCTGTTTGCAACAACAAGTCAATTGTCTTGAACTCACTGCAGGTGGAGGGCATACTTGTGGATTGACAAATTAGTCTTTGTCTTTGCCCTGCATTTGTTGAAGAGCTGTTTAATGTCTGATTTCGCTGTCCAAATGGCATGCTTTTTTGTCGCAGAGTGTCAGCTGTCTTCAGGCCTACTTTAGGTCCAGCAGCTGACATGGGAATGAATAGACTACATTAGGTGGATCTGCATCACATCAAGGTATCTGCATCACAGCAGATCCATCCCAGAATTCCGTTATTTTGAGGAGGGGATTCCGTTTCTGCAGTAGTGGCATGGTGAATGATCCATCTTTGATGGATCTTCTGATGAGTTAGGCTAGCCCTGACATTCAATAACCACACTGGCCTATTGCACGTTCATGATGGAATGGTGACGAGGAAAGCAGTGAACCCAAGAGTGGAGATATCCACCGGGGCATTGAGAGTAACCTATCACACATTACTTTTTGCAGTGATTCCTCAAAAATAGTTGCTTTATTTGGTTATTGTACTTCATTAATAATAATTTAAAAAATCTGTCAAACTCTGCATTGACATTGAGGTGAGCAATTTCAGTTCTCAGCAGCGGTGCATGGTTTGTTGACTTTCTGCAGGCTTTAAGCTATTTTTCCTTGAACTGACGGACATGACTTGACTTCATTCTTAATTCTTTTAATTCTTAGTTTTCATTGTTCACGTCTTTGTTTTTGTATGAAGTACAAAATACCTAATAAACCTACAAATTGGAGAGTAGGCCTATAGTTCTCAAAAAAGTGTCTGTGATGAGTGAGCTTTGGACAGGTGGGGTGTCCACTTAACCTCCACGCGGCACTCTAAATTATGAATCATCTTCTGATGGCCTGGGGTGTTTGTGCTCCATTTAGCATGCGGCTCTGTCCCATTTACAACCTATCCGCTTCACTTGGTTTCGTCAAACATACATTAATAACAGACATAGCCCACAAAAATAACTTTAAGGAATGTTAGCTGTTCTGTGACGGTCCATTAAGTGGTGTTTCATTGTGCATTCTGAGAGGTAAGCCTACAGAGACAACGCGCGTTTATGTGCTGCCTACTAGATACATGTAGAAAGAATTGTATGAAAAAAGACAGGTAGCACACTCCTATTACGGATTATAAGAAGCTGTACTGCCATCTGGTGTTACTGGTATGTTAGTAACCTAATTTACTAAATTACGTCACTTCCTATATTTTAAAAATGGAGGACTGCGATGGCGGCGGAATGCATGAATTCGAAATCATAACAAAGAAGTAGCTTGCTCAACATAAGCAACTCTACATAATTTCTCCTCAGGATAGTGAAGAAGTGGCTACGGGTGTGGATTAAAAATGACATGTAACTGTAAATATAATGCATCTAGCCCGTAAGTAGCATAGCATTTCAAAGAAGTGGGCTACTTACAGACACTGAGGCTGGCAAATTTAGCTAGTTCGTTAGCTAGATTAACCTTAGAAGAACTCAGTAACGTTACTAACAAATCAGTGAGCTGACTTTGGATAGTATTGGGCTAATGCATGCATGTATTTTCGCACTATCTGGGATTGTTGATTTGTTATTGTTAATGGATTTCCAATAGTTTTTCAGTCTATAGTTAGAAACTACTGACAGTTACCACAGGTGGGATGCTGGGACACGATACACACCTGTATCTGCAGAACTTTCATTCCGCAACAGTGCAAATGTAGCTCTGAGATACGTTGGGATGCTGATCAGAAACCTTCAGAAAATTCAGTTAGAACGTGCAATGGTTGAAGAAACCACTCTGGAGGAAAGTTTCGCAAACACCTTTTCAGTCACCTCATAAAAATATCATCATGAGTAGCAAAAGAAAAAGAGCACCACCAGTCAAGGTGGATGACGAGGCAAAGAAGAGACTGAACTGGAATATGCATGAGGACCGGAGGAACGAGGTAGAGTGTGAGTTATCGACACAGAGTTCCGATGTCATAGCAGAATGTTTACCCCTCTCCATTGAGGAACCTAGTTGTTCGAAATCTTTTCGCGTTGTTGTCGAAGAGCCAGACGAGTCAGAGGTAGCACTCTCTGAGGACGCCCTCATCGGTTCCAGTTATAATGCTCCCTCTATAAGTGAAGAGATTCCTGGCCCTAGCGTCAGCTATACACCTCGAATTAAGCATGGCTCGGAGCCGGGTAGCGCGACCAAGACTGTCACAAATGATACCGTTGTCCTACCCCTAATTAACCGCGAATTGGATGAAACGTGGTATGTACAGATCGGAGAGTTTAACCTCCGTGCCCAGTCCCCACTGGTAGTGGAGGCTAGTCAGAAGTGGACACTTCAGAGGACTGGTGGCAGGTTGTGCTTGTGTGCGTCTGGTGATCAGGAGGATGGGTACTTTGATGTGGAGGAGCAGAGCCTGGAGTACATGTGCCCAGTGGAAGCATCTTTGGGCAGGTTAGAGTTGGAGGAGTTGGACTGGCTTCAAAAGAGGAGGATCGCCCAGCTTGGTCTCAAGCCTGAAGAGGAATATATTAAGGTGTGTGTTAAGATATGTGGTCAGCACAGAATGTTTGCGTAGGCCTACTGCATGAAATGGTAGCTCTTGTGGCAGGGCCAAAGAATAAGGGCCTCACAGTGGCTGGACCTTACAGAGTACTTAAATCCTTACACTGCAATGTGTTTAAATGGGTGCAGTTCACAGAGACCACATTCACTTAGGCTTACTGCTTTGAACTGTAAACTAGGCTACATCATATGACTTCAGTGAGACTGTCGGTTGGTAGAAGAGGTGTTGGATATTAGGAGGTTGGATCCACAGGCACTGTCTGAAGCAGCATACCCTGAACCCTGTTTGTTCTCATTCAGCTCCCAGTCTATTTGCTGGAGGCTGGATTAAGCCATCCTGAGTTCCTCAGTGAAGGCAGTGGCCGCATGAAGAAGGCAAACCAGCTGATCCAGAAGCTCATGGAGCACTTTTATGACTTCATCATTCCAGGTGAGTAGACTATGCTACTTCAGATGTACATATACCCCTTTTCTATTTGTTTCCCTTTCAGAATCTGTTGTGATCACGTCAATGATAAGTACACATGGGCCTTCATGATCCATTCAAGAACACTTACTTATTATAATAGTGGCATGCAACATAGGGATTTTTGGTAACTGAAACCAGTAAGAGAAAAATATAAAATGTTTTTTGGAGCTTGTGTCTGTAAACACTGTGTTATGAGACTTATTTAAGCCTGACGGTTTTTGTTTGTGTCACAAAATGTGAGAACAGGTGAACTTGTCAGGTGCTGCTCTGAGAGCAATTACTGTATAAGTCTGTTAGATAAGAGTCTCTCTGTGGCTTTTGCATGACGCCCACTGATTTGCACGTTGGATGCTGAATGTGTTGCCTGCAGAGGTGATGGAGGATGCGGAGGACGATGACGACATAGACCTTGAGCGACAGAACGTGGAGGAGCTGTACGACAGCGTGCGCCATCAGCACCAGCGTGAGGTGGAGGGCGAGGGCTTGGACGTGCAGCATGAGGCCCTGGTGCCTGTGCTGAGACCCTACCAGAGTCAGGCGGTCAACTGGATGCTCAAAAGGGAGAAGTACAACAGCAGTGCCTCTGAAGGTAACACTTATATAATAAGTATACTTTCACTTTCATCAACTGCACTGTCCATACGGACTGTCCATGCAGCATCTAAATTTTGTGTCCGTCCGGACTTGTGTACATTGACTGCAATGAGATGAGTCCAGCAGTATAGTTTGGCGAAACCCAGATGTTCGTCCATGTCCACATTGTACAAACCCCTGTCAGAAGAATAGTTGAGGCCTTACCTGTTGGCCATAATTTTTTTCCCTGACACACATGCTAATCAGCTGTATTTTAATTACAGTTGTTATCTTGTTACATGACATGACTACTATTGTGCCTGTGCTTTACTTTTTCAAGTTATGAATTGCTCCCTGTTTTAGCGATCTGTTACATGAAGACAGCACTGTAACTTTGTTTCTTTAGCAGATCAACCATCATTACATTTCCTGTGGCGTGAAATTGTGACTCTGTGTGGAAAGAAACTGCACTACAACATATACACAGGCTGGTAAGATCTACTATACCACTTCACTTTAAATCATAATCATTCATAGAGAAGACTGTGCTTGAATAACCGAGAATAATGCCAAAAATTACCATCACTTAATCAGTACACATGGTTTTTGACATTTTGTTGCACCTGACTGATTGCATTCTACTCCTGTGGTCAAATGAAGTAAAACTCTTTCACATGCATGTTTTGCTGCTCTTGACTGGATGCTGTGTGTTCCTGTAGTTTGATCCTGGAGTTTCCTCAGGCTGGGCCAGACTGGCCAGGGGGTATCTTGGCGGACGAGATGGGTTTGGGGAAGACTGTGGAAGTGCTGGCCCTTATTTTGTTCCATACAAGGCAGGGCCTGGAGAACAGCGCCCCCTCTCTGCCTGAGGTGAGCTGTCAGCCAGAGCCCTTGAGCTTTGTCATATTCAGAATCTAGCTCCAACACCAGTTCATATGCTTAAATGGATTTGTGAAGCAGCGTTGTTTGATTTAAGTTTTCCTATACCAGGGAGTGAAAGTAAACTACTTTGTGCCTCCCCCACCACCGGAGGAGAAAAATGGCACACCACGCAAGCGTGAGCCCCTACCCAAGGAGAGAATCTCTTACCCTGGTGAGTCAGACGCAGAGACAGCCAAATGCCATCAGCTATTAATACTGACATAACCTCGCTGTGGGCTGCTGTTGTCTCAGTTGGCAGAAGTGGAAAAGATTTGATCATAAATAGATGAAACATTTAAAAGAAAAGTTTCTAAAGGTCTTCTAAAGTCTGGTAGATATACAGTCTCAATAGTCTCTACATTGGGCCAGTCCCATGGAATGTTTATTGGCTTGCATCAATGTTTCTTAGTCTAGAAATGATTTGGTGCTTGTTGAGATTCTTGGATGTTTAGTTTCTCTCAATAAAAAAGATAAACTACAACAATAATGTTATTAATTTCTTACTCGTTTACTCATTTCTGCGCTAGCTGTTCGTGTGATGATTCTCACTGCCATCAAAGAGATGAAGGTGGGTAAAGGAGCCTCTATCAATGCCATCTTCGCCTATCTTCGCACGATGTTCAGGTACGACCCCATAAAGAACCGCAGTCACATCAAAAAGAGCCTCGCCAAGCTCATCAGCGAGGACCTCGTGGAGCAGGTCAAAGGTCGAGGCCTGGGAGGGTCCTTCAAGTTTGGGAAGAAGTACAAGGACACAAAGAAGAAGACACCAGTCAAGCAAAAGCCTGTAGGTGTCCTAATCTAAGTAGCTTTACATTTTTTGCACATTTTTTATTTAATTTCCTAATAGCATCTTAGTGATGAAAAGGACTGACTCAAGACACTCTGATGTTTCTCATTTTTGTTTGCAACTGGCTTTCGTTTGGTCCAGCTGTGTTGACGTTGATAATGTGTGATTGATGTTCCTTTGATGTTTTGTATCCACTCAGCAGAGCTCCGATGGGGATGTCACTCCTCGGAGAACATCACGCAGACGCTCTGCTCGGGACATGGATGCTGTGGTGACCTCTGACCTCGCTGGAGATCTAGACACAGACACAGCCCCTGTCCCAGAAGCTCAGGAAACCAAAAAGGAGAAAGACTCGACCAACCAACACCCTCCAGCAGAGAGCACCAAAGACCAGCTCCCTGAAGAGGAGAAGGAGGAGGAGGAGAAGAAGGAGGATGAGGAGCAGGTGGAGAAAACTGAAGATGAGTGTCCACCCCCCCATGAAGAAGTGAAGGACCCCCCACCCCCTACCTCTGTCCCTGAGCCAGACTACCACTTTGAGTGCATCTGTGGGGAGACAGGTCTACTGGACTACAAGGTAAGCTTTTCGGAGCCCTTCTTTGATCCACAAAAATGATTCCAGTCTCCCAAATGATAGCTAGAGGGCAATAGAAGACGTTTCCTGCATACTAATACTCCAGCACTCCACTGCTGCAGCATGTTTGTCTTTGATTTATCTTTCATTTGGTCAGTGTTCGGTGCAACTCGGCAGCACGCCAAGATCACAACGTTTACAGTCAGTCGTTTTCTTCATAATTATGACCGTGGCGGTCATATAGGTTTAGTCAGATTTTTTTCTTTTCTTTTCTTTTTCGAATATCCAAATTTCCGTCAAGGATTCCCGGGACACTGAAACACCGGGGTAGACGAAACTTGGTGGGCATGTAACCCCATATGGAACCCCGAAAGGAGGGTAGGGCAGACACAGTTTTCTGTGAATATCTCGAGAACCGTAGGGTTTAGGAGGACCATTTTTTTTGTATGTTGATCTCAAAGGGCCATGTCAACCCATTCCATAACCACTCATTTCATGTATGGCGCCACCTAGTTAAACACAAAAAAGTAAAAATGAGGTGTTGTAATCGCAGGTATCTGTGACCTAACATAGTCAAAACTGCACGAAATTGGAAGTGTAGAATCATTATGACACCCTCTGAATGCACGCCAAGTTTCGTGGAATTCCGTTCATGGGGGGGCCACACAATAAATTAATTTATGTTACTATACACCAACTGGCCTGTAGGTGGCCGGAGACAGTTTTCTGTGAATATCTCGAGAACCGTAGGGCCTAGGTGGTCCACCTTTTTTTTTGTATGTTGGTCTTAAGGGGGCATGTCAACCCATCCCATTACCACTTATTTCATGTATAGCGCCACCTAGTTAAAAATTAAAAAGCAAATAATTAAGTGTTTTCATCACAATATCTCTGGCTGACATGGTCAAAACTGCACGAAATTGAAAGTGTAGGATCATTATGACACCCTCCGAATGTATGCCAAGTTTTGTGAACTTTCGTTCATGGGGGGCCTTACAATAAAATAATTTATGTGTACATTTAGTGACCGTACACCAACAAGGATTCCCGGGACACTGAAAGACCGGAGTACACGAAACTTGGTGGGCATGTAACCCCACATGGATAGCACGGAACCATCGTTTTTTGTTTTTATCTGTAGCCCCCCCGCTGTACTGGACCCCCCGAAAGGAGGGTAGGGCAGACACAGTTTTCTGTGAATATCTTGAGAACCGTAGGGCCTAGGGTGACCAATTTTTTCCGTATGTTTGCCTCCAGGGGTCATATTAACCCATTCCATGTGCACACATGTGCATAAACAGATACACACGCACACACATACATTGCAAGATGGGGGTGGGGTTGTATAAAATAAATTTTACATGTGAAATCTATGAACTAATCATGTTTTGGTACTTGTTGTCTAGCAGATGCCAGTGAGAATTGAGTGTGGATAATGCAATTTAGTGAGACAGTTAGAATCATATAGGCCTTTCAGCGTGATTTATTTTTGTGGAAAAAATGTGCTGGACTGGCCGGCAGTCATATTTTGTACCACTCTGCGGTACATCTAGTTTTAGATGTAGACAGTTTATATCAGGTGAAGAAGCTAGAGTCCACTGCAATGAAGGACTATATGAATCGTTTATATGGCCTGGACCACTTCAATTGACCGAACCCGAGAAAGGACCAGAGCACACAAATAGCAATTTTGAGCATTTAATAGATGCAAATGACCAAAGTTTTTAATGCACAGCGTCTTCATCGGAGTCAAAGAGGCTGTATGAATAGGCCTATATTTGTTTTAAGTTTGTGACCATATGAATGTGAAAGCATTTTCCAATCCGTCTGTCCATCTAGGCTCGTGTCCAGTGCCTGCACTGTCTGCTGTGGCAGCATGCAGACTGTGTCAACTACAAGCAGGAGAGCCAGGACACCACACCGTTCTACTGCCCGCACTGCCTGGTGGCCATGCCACCCGTGCGCACCGGTGCCACCCTCATCATCTCGCCCAGCTCCATCTGCCACCAGTGGGTGGAGGAGATCAACCGCCACATCCGCTCCTCCTCGCTGCGCGTGCTGGTGAGGGCGAGGAGAGAGATGGGGGCGCAGGAGAGAGACTGAGGGGGCGAGGGCTGGGAAGAAGAGAGCGCTTACGAGGATGTGTGTGTGTGTGTGTGTGTGTGTGTTTGAGTGGGATCAGCTTGCAGACGGTTTATTTATTCATGCCATGACACAACACTGAGCTTGCATATCATTTTGTGGAGGTTAATGACACTATAGTGAACCTATATGATTCATTTGTTTGTTGGTTCACCTTTGATCTTTGCAGTTTTCCATTAGTGTCTGATAGTTTATTTGGATCTCTACATGTGAAGATATGAACTTTTACATTTTCTTTGGCAACTTTTGCTTAATTTTCTACCTCTTTCTCTCTCTCTCTCCCTTGCTTTATCTCCTTCTCTCTCTCTCTCTCTCTTTCTCTCTCTCTCTCTCTCTCTTTCTCTCTCTCTCTCTCTCTTCCTCTCTTCCTCCTCCTTTTATTCTCCATCATAGGTGTACCAAGGTGTAAAACGGCACGGCTTCATCCAGCCGCACGTGCTGGCCGAGCAGGAAGTGGTCATCACCACATACGACGTGCTGCGCTCCGAGCTCAACTACGTGGACCTGCCCCACAGCAACAGCGAGGACGGCCGCCGCTTCCGCACGCACAAGCGCTACATGGCCGTGCCCAGCCCCCTGGTGGCCGTGGAGTGGTGGCGCGTCTGCCTGGACGAGGCCCAGATGGTGGAGTGCACCACTGCTAAAGTAAATCCTCTCCCTCCCTCCAACACTCTCATGCTAGGCCAGCCCTCACACAGCTCCAATCTATTCCCTCCATCCTTATCCTCTGCTGGAGTTATGACTGTGGAGAACACTTTACATTCAAGTACAGTGCCCTCAGAGAGGGGAAAGAGATCGACCTCATATTCTCACAATTTGTTCTCTAGTGCTCTCCATTGAAATATAGATAATGTTTCATGTATGTGTGTCATAGTGTCAAGAGTGTGCTCAATTGTAGTAGAGTGTGTGAATGTTTGCAACTGATATAGTGTGTGAATGTTTGTAACTGATATGGGGTGCTAGTGTTAGTGTTTTGATTTATGGAAGAGGTCAAACCTGTGTGTGTGTGTGTGTGTGTTAATGGCCTGTAAAGCTGAATGGTGTGTGTGCGCTCTGTGGTTGGTTGTGTCTAGGCTGCTGAGATGGCCCTGCGTCTGTCCTCTGTGAACCGCTGGTGCGTAAGTGGGACACCTGTGCAGAGGGGATTGGAAGGTGAGTGGCAATTTACTTCACTGTGCAAGACTTTATACGAATACAAATTATTCAGAAAACAATGCATATCAATGTATATGATTGTGCCACACACACACACACACACGTACAGATATTTGTAGATGTTCTTTGCTTAATGGATTCTAAGTGTGTGTATGTGTGTGTGTGTGTTTAGATCTTTATGGCCTGGTGCTGTTTCTGGGTGTTGACCCGTACTGGGTGAAGCACTGGTGGGACCAGCTGCTGTATCGCCCTTATCGCCGCGGCAACACCGAGCCCCTCTACAACCTCATGGGCCGCTTGCTATGGCGCTCCGCTAAGAAAGACGTCATCGACCAGGTAGACGAGGGGTCACCCCCCCCCCCCCCTCTCCACTCCTCCATCTATCCCAGATGGACAACTCCTCTGGCCTTCAGGCTTTTGTCTCTCTGCGCTCTTGCTATAGCCTGTAAAAGTCCTACAGAAATAGAGATTCTCTTGTTAAATATACCCTGACATTTATATGGTATAGCTACTGTGTAATTAAGCTTGTGCCACTGAGGCTCCAATATGGCCATGGAAGATGGAATGAGATTAAAAGAGGTCAGTGCAGGCCAGCTCTGTGAATGCTCTTGAGTATTATTTTGGTTCGTAGTCAATTTTGTGACATTTTCAATCTGAAGTGGATCTGCATTTATACTGATTGACCTTTCAACTCTTGCCTTTTCTCCATGCTCGGTATTCTGTCTGTCTTTGCTGTATTTTTGTAACTTCCTTACACTTTGTAGAGACAAAACTTTTGATAGAAAAAAGAAAAAAAAATATCCCTCACAAATGATGCTATCATTTTATGTCACAAAATGTAAAAGGTCCAAGTTCAAAGAGCTTGGTGAAAAGGCCTTTACTATTGTCTTTCCCTTTAATCTCCTACACAACATGGACTGTTTAATTGGCTTCTATAACTGCCCTTTCCCTATTCCATAAGATAATGTATAGTAGCAGTAGTATGTAGGCTATATGATATGTATTGTATACCATACAAATTGTGTTTAAATCTTTCAGATCCAGATCCCCCCTCAGATGGAGGAGATCCACTGGCTGCGCTTCTCGCCCGTGGAGAGCCACTTCTACCAGCGCCAGCACGAGGTCTGCTCCCAGGACGCCCTGCACAAGCTGCGTAAGATCTCCGACTGGTCACTGCGCCTGAGCAGCCTGGACCGCCGCACGGTCAGCACCATCCTGTGCCCGCTGCTGCGTCTGCGCCAGGCCTGCTGCCATCCTCAGGCCGTCCGTGGAGAGTTCCTGCCTTTCCAGAAGAGGTGAGTGCTGCCATGTGCAGGCCAGATTCTCACTTTGCCTGGCACTTAAAGTTCCGTAACCTCCATGGGCAGGCCAGGTTCTCTCTTTGACTGGCACTTAAAGTTCCGTAACCTTTCCTAAAGCTGCATATCTGGTGCTGATATCTGTTTAGCTTGTGTAGTTGGTTCAGACCAGTTAAGGATGTCCTACTGTGATCTTGAACTGTCTTGATGCTTTGATGACTACAAGATTATAGAGATATGTACACCACCCGACCAAAGCGATGGACTGTTCACTTACTTGGATGCGTATACGTAGATCATTCATTGTCTGTGTCATTCAATATCTCCCTGTCTAATTACATTATGTGTGATGAGCTGGTGAGGCTGCTTATGAGGCTGCTTTATTTATGTTGCCTCCTGTGTGTGCATGCAGCACCATGACCATGGAGGAGCTGCTCAAGTCCCTGCAGAAGAAGTGTCGTGTGGAGTGTGAGGAGGCCCACAGGCAGCTGGTGTGTGCCCTCAATGGCCTGGCTGGTATCCACATCATCAGAGGTACAATACGCACACACACACACACACACACACACACACACACACACACACACACACACACATACATGCACACGCACATATAGTACACACTCATTTTTATGCATCTTCATTCATTTATCATCTTCCTGCAACAGCACAACTTAATTCTGGTGCATGCACAAATTGTTGAGTAAATATATAACCAGCTCATACCTATAACACATTTCATTGTATTTAACATTGCACTAAATTGTGGAATTTCTTTTCTAGTTTGTGACAGCTCTTACTTTAGATAAAAGACTAAAGTCCCTGGCAGGTTTAGGCTTTGCGGCATTGAGTATCTTCAGTGTGTGGGCGTCTTTCCTGTCCTGATCGTTGCGTTAAAGCGTTGAAATATCAGAGGCACCCAGGATGACTGGCTTCCTGTACACGTCCTGACTGACGGCAGCATTACTGAGCACTGAGAGAGCAGCTGAGTGTGCAGACGTGAGAGTGAGAGCAATGGGGAGTTATGACACGCTGACAGGCAGGCCGTTCTTCATTGTCACGGAGGAGTGTGTGTGTGTGTGTGTGTGTGTGTGTGTGTGTGTGTGTGTGTGTCTGACAACGTGCTCAGCCTGCCTGCAGGCTCTGTACAGGGGGAGGCTGAGGATTGGGATTGAACAGGGAGGCCTGGGTAATGAGAGGAGCAGCTTCGAGGTAGCCCAGAGCACCACCGGGGATGACACGTTTCCTCCCTGAGGGTTCTAGTGGCCAGAGATGGTTCTCGTTGGGTTACAGACCGCGGCAGCTGCCATCGTCAAATGAATACATGTCATTTGTCAACATTCAAGCACTGTCAGACTTCACATAAAAGAGTGAATGAATGATAGTCTTGGAAACTCTGAGATGTGAGTTCAGCTGTAATGAAAATGTGTGTGTGTGTGTGATAGATGAGTTTGTGGAGGCGGTAGAAATGTACAGAGAGGTGCTGCGGTCATCAGAGGAACATAAAGGCCGACTGAAAACAGACTCCTTACAGGTAATCACAGCGTACACAAAGACTAAGCATTTCACTATATAATATTGTGCCTTGTATGATTGTAAGTGACAAATACATTTGATTTGATTTACACATCTTTAACCCATTTTATATTACCCATCACTAGATTACCTGAAATGTATTGTAAGTATATTGTATCAGCTGCAGCTCATCTGAACTCTTGATTTGACAGAGACTCCATGCCACACACAACCTGATGGAGCTGCTCAGTGCAAAGCATGATGGGATACCCCCAACCCTTCGGGATGACCGACTAAAAGAAGAGGTGAAGAAATGGCTTCATTGTGCTATAAGATGGATCACATGTTCAAATCTATAAAGAGGGTGGATGTAATCTCTGTGTGTGTGTGTGTGTGCGTGCGTTCTCAGGCAGAACAGCTAAGGCAGCACTACATGACCAAATCTAACTCCGAGGTGTCGGAAGCTCAGCAGAACCTGCAGCCAGTGCTCCAGAACATCAAAGAACTCAAACGCAAAGTAAAGTATTCCACAGTCACATGCAAACAAGGCAAATGTCTACCTTCACTCATAAATGCACACTAAACAGCAATATGCAAACCATATGATATCAGTTCAGTACTGATCGAAGGGTTGAGAGACCCTTCCCTTGCCGATCACTGAGTCTTTCTCTGTCTGGACCTCTCTCCAGGTTAACCTGCGTTCCCCCTGGTGGATGGAGGTCATAGCGCAGGCCATTGAGTACTCCATGGATGACGACTTGGTCGGGCGCATCCAGAATGAGCTCACCTGCAGCTACAAGCAGGAGGCCAACAAGCTGTCCATGGCAGACAAGTAAGGCTGCTTTGTTCTGTATTGTACCCACCCCATATAGTGCGATCATGATGTACCTTGATAAAGGCTGCTTGCCAAAACATCGGTCTTGAACAAATAATGTTAAAAGAGATCAGAGTGTGTGTCTACCCTGTCCTAATTCTTCATCATGATGTGCAAAATGCATTTGTAATCTTAGATGTTTAGTGTTTGAACCTCAGGAAGGTAGAGATTGTTCAACAGTGTTGAGGATATTTATTGTTTCAATACAAGAAGAGGGAGACAAATGGCGCACACTTCTGAGAGAGACAGAGTAGTATGTCACACACAACCCTCTGAGAGAAGCCGAGAGAAACGTCCATATTACAAATCTGTAAGACGGATGGCCGACTCGTCTCATTCCTCAGGTTCCGAGACGGCCGCGGCCTGCAGTTTCTGCTCACCACCCAGATGGACGACCTGCTCAAGTCTCAGAAGGTGGTGCAGGATGCGGTCAAGAGGCTGGAAGGCTCGCCCTCACAGGCCATCATCGAGGAAGCCACTATGTGTCATCTCAGGCCCGTCCGTCTGCCACTCAACAAGTGAGACATCCTGATTGGTCAAATGTTACAAAGATGTCGTGTCAGAAAGCAGAATTCCTACATTGTTTTTTCCCCCCAACTATGTGCCATCGACTTTACAGTACTTATAAGATCTTCATTTGGGTTGTTCTAACACAACTGGGTGATGAACTCAACATGTAGGAGAGGATGTGCAGATTGAGAGTGTGGTTAGCCTTTATCTGAGTGAAATGTGACTGGAGTTAAAGCTGATCAGATGGGCTCTGTGGTGATGGCTGAGTCTGTTTTTCCAGCTGTGTTTTCTGCAAAGCTGACGAGCTCTTCACTGACTACGAATCGAAGCTGTTCTCTCACACGTGAGTAAAACAACCCTTTACGGTCATGATCTGATCTTTTGACCGCTGTATGTGTATTTTTATTAATATACTAACACTATCATTTGTATGTTCCTGCATGATGTTGTAGGATTGGTGCTTTTCAATGATTTGACCTGCATTACATTATTATAATTACATTATTGTGATGTATTGAATGCAGCTGCTCTATATGATTGAACGTGACAATTGTGTTAAACCTGACAGGGTCAAAGGTCAGACGGCCATCTTTGAGGAGATGATCGAGGACGAGGAGGGTCTGGTGGACGACCGCCTGCCCACCACCAGCCGCGGCCTGTGGGCAGCCAGCGAGACGGAGAGAGCCCTCAAGGCCATCCTGGCGTTCGCCCGTGCGCGCCGCCTGGACGCCCAGCTGCTAGAGGAGGCCAGCACCTTCATGGAGCTCTTCGAGTCCTGGAAGAAGGAGTACAAGGTGTGTGTGTGTGTGTGTGTGTGTGTGTGTGTGTAACTGATTTTGAAGTCATCCATTTCATTTTCTCATTGATTTTGGTGAGGCATAGCAAATGAAGCAATTTAACAGCAGTAAGGATTTTGAAAAGCAGTGATATATCATTTAGTCATTTAGCCTAATTTAGGATTACAACTTCAAACGTTTAATTTAAAAAGAACATTGTTCGGCTGCGAGTCATTAAGCCAAACTTTTCAATTCAAACTTTTCTTTTCAATTTTGTAGGCTGCATGATAAGAGCAACTTAATCAATAACTATTTTGAAAATGAGTTGGATCTTTTAATGTCATCTTTATTGTTGCATCCATGATCTTAAAGAGAAGAAAAAATTGGGTTACACTTTACTTGACAGTATCGACATAAGAGTGACATGACACTGTCATGAACGTGTCATAAACAAGTCATAAAAGTTTATGACATAACGCTTCTGTTATTCGTTTTTTGTCATAACAAGGGTTCATGTGTCATGATAGTGTCGATGTGTTCATGACCGTGTCATTTCACTCTTATGTCGATACTGTCAAGTAAATTGTTACCAAAAATTGTTTGGTAAGTCAGAAGTAATTGATGTTATACTTTTTTTTTTAAAACTCCTCTTACCCTGAATTGCATGTGTCCTAAGCCCCAGTGTTGGACTGTGTGTGATGCTCCGTGTTTGGCTGCAGGTACTGCATGAGTACTGGATGACCCTGCGGGACCACGTGTCGGCCATCGATGAGCTGGGCATGGCCACCGAGAGGCTGCGTGTGCGTCTGCCCGACGAGCCCAAACAGAAGGTCCTGCACATCATAGAACCACACGAGGTAAACCCATCCAGAGGCCTGCTTCCTATACGGGACAGTCTAGTCTGGTCAGTGCACTTCTGTTATTGGACTACTGGATGGAAGCAAACATGCTGCTGTTTACATATTCTCAGTCATTTACTTCATATGGAATTTCCAGTTAGTGCGTGTCTGTTGGTCTTTTATTGATGGTAATAGACACTTGCAGGATACAAATAGCCTTTAAATGCTATAAATGTATGCAGTATATGGAGGAATCTGTATGGGTTAGACACTCAACTCAACAACTGTCAATCAGAATTTGATAATCTAATGACATAATAACAAATTAATATGTCTCAGAACTTCCTAATTGCACATCTAATTCACACACAGTTATGTACCAAGCATTAAAGGAATTATTAAGAAGCTATTAAGGACTTATTATTAAGAAGCTATCTCTATCAGGAGTGTCTTAAATGGACCTGTCCAGACAATTAAGGAGTTCTTATTAAGAATCTATATATATATACCCTCTGCAAGTATTTAGTTTGAATGGTATCTTCAGTTGTAAGATGCTGACCCTAATAACTTCATACAATAAAAAATAATTATAAAAAAGCTATATCAGGTATGTCCTAAATGGACCTGTCCAGGCTCGAGACGTTCCAGGGTAAAAGGGTTTGCTGTGAATCTGCAGGTGGATCAGAACCGAGTCAAGCTGCTGAATGACCGGGCCGTGGCCAGATCCCAGCTGCAGAAGAAGCTCGGTCAGCTACTCTACCTCACCAACCTCGAGAAGGTGAGGCCAGGGCAACATCACCACACCACGACATGTTGTTGTAATAGTAGTAGTAGTAGATGTAGATGATGTAATCTTGCTCTGTGTCATTTGTGTATTTGTGGATCTCTGTTTCTGTTGCGACTTGCTTTGATGAGCTCTGACCTGTGTTGTGGCTAATTGGTTGTAGAACAGTGAGCAGTGATCTAATGCTTGTTGTCATGATGTGTTCTTAGTCTCAGGATAAATCAACAGGAGGGCTCAACCCAGAGCCATGTCCCATCTGTGCCCGTTCCCTTGGACAGGAGGTAAGACTCTCTATCCCCTTTGCTCTGCTATCTCTCTCTGTCTCTCTCTCTGATCCACTTTTTCTCTCTCTCTCTCTCTCCCTCTCTCTCTCTCTATCTCTATCATCCTCTCTTTCTCTCTCACTCACTCTTTCACACACACACACACCAAAGGACCAGTGGCAAACAGAGCCCTTGGCTAATTATTTTCTCATCTGTTTCATGAGTCTGGGAAAGTAATGATGACAGAGGCAGGGATGAGGTCAGGTCAGTGTGGAGTTTGTCTCCCCTTTCAGTGGCCTGATTGAAAATGGAATGGCTATTCCGTCAGCTGAATAGCTAAGAGCTCATTGTCCCCTCCCCACCCCCGCTGCTCTCAGTACCACTTGAGGGGAAATGGAACTGACATTGTGGATCCGATCCTGATCACAGGCTGCTTTTCCCAGCGGCGGACCTTTGTGCTGCTCGAGGGTCCTCAGGCCACACTGATGCCCTCAGCAGTGCCCGAGCAAAATCCGCCCATTGTTTACGTTCATGTTGAACCACCAGACTAATTATGGCTGAATGGAACTGTTTCGGTTTCTGAACCTTTTATTTGTCTGTTCTTTTTTTTTGAGTAAACAAAAAACGGGCAAGCTTTGGTTGAGCTTGGCACAAAGTGTCATTCATACCACAGATTGTCTTTGACACCTGCGGGTAAAATGTAACCCCATTCCCTGCCTTACAGTCTGTTTTAACAGGACAAAACAGAACAGAACATTCTCACACTTATCCGTGGAAGTCTTATCCCACTCATCATTATCCTCACAGAAGCTCCTCTTGTTCACTTCTGTGTATTGTGGCTGTGCAAAACAACAGTCTTTCATGTGGTTTCACACACATATGTTTGTGTTTGTCCTTGTGTTAATGGCCAGACTGACTAGCTGCAGAGGCTTTGGCTCGACTCCCATTGCCACTAATTACCCAGTCAGAGTGACAGCTGTATGTAGATCACTGTCATCATTAAGCTGGTGATTAGCGGTTTCACTGCAGTGCCGCTTACCCATGGAAAATGTAGCAACAGCTGTGTATTGTGTGTTTGCGTTTGTGTGTGTGTGTTTGTGTACATGCACGTGTGTCTGTTGGTGTGTAAATGCGTGTGTGTTCGTGTGTGTGTTTGTGTGTGTACACATGCACGTGTGTCTGTGTGTAAATGCGTGTGTGTGTATTTTCAGTGGGCTGTGCTGACCTGTGGCCACTGCTTCTGTAACGAGTGCATCGCCATCATCATGGAGCAGTACAGCGTGGGCTCTCGCCGCAGAGCCATCAAGTGCGCCATCTGCAGACAGACCACCTCCCACACCGACATCTCCTACGTGTTCACCACCCAGAACAACGGCGCCGGAGAGGACATCCCCGTCAAGGTCAGACACGGCAGCCGGGGGGGCAATGGCATTTAGGGGAAGAAGATTGAAGCTGAGAGAGATCAAATCTGCGGGATGGGATGGAGCCTCAGTAATGGCTTGACTGTTGACAGTAATGGCTTGACGGGGAATGTTTTAATGGTGGCGTCCTGCTGGGACTGACGTGGTCTTCCTCTTAAAAAACAGGGCAGTCACTCCACCAAGGTGGAAGCTGTGGTCAGAGTCCTGAAGAAGATTCAGATGACGGACCCAGGAGCCAAGTCCTTGGTGTTCTCCACGGTAACGCATCAACCCAGCCCTCTCTTTCGTCATACTGCACTAGAGTCTGACAACAGACAGCCCCCTCCTCCCCCCAAACTGTATCCAGTGTTGGTTTGAGGCTTTCTGTCTGTTATAGTTTTATGTGATGGCATGGTAGGGGCTGTGCCTGTTGCCAGAGTCTGACTTCTTTATGACATGGTGGTTTCTCTTGTAACAGTGATTCCTGTCTTCTCTCTCTTTCTATTTTCCCTTCCCCCTGTTTTTTTCTCTCAATAGTGGCAGGGGGTGCTAGACATCATCGCCAAAGCGCTTTTTGACAACAACCTGGAATTCTCCCAGATCAATGGCATCCACAATTTTCAGGTTTAAGAGGCTCTTATGTATCTTACAAATAGCCTGTTTGTATGTATAACACGTGTGTGTGTGTGTGTGTGTCCTCTGCTAACCAATAACTGTGTCTGTAAAATGCATGACCAGTTGTATGTGAATCTGTGTGTTTTGCAGAAAAACCTGTGTTCTTTCAAGTACGAGGAAAAGGTCAATATCCTGCTGCTGCCACTTCACACTGGCTCCAACGGGCTCAACATCATTGAGGCAACTCATGTGCTATTGGTGGAGCCCATACTGAATCCGGCCCATCAGCTGCAGGCTATTGGCCGTGTGCACCGCATTGGCCAGACAAAGTGAGTCTCAGAGAGAACCCTCATCCTGGGTGTTTTGGTCTATACAGTGAAGTTAAGCATGGCCATAAATATAGATAGTCAAGTAGTGACCATACAGCACACAGAGATGAGGCCCTGTAAGATTCCCTGCCTGGCAGAGGATCTGTCAAATGTAAACTATAGACTGTTTTGTTTGTATATTTTGCCCTTGTCAAAATCCTTACTGTTTTTGCCCTTCTCTCTCTAGACCCACCTTTGTGCACAGGTTCCTCATCAGGTCAACCATAGAGGAGAAGATGCAGGCCATGCTGAAGACTGTTGAGAAGAGGTAAGGTCATTTTCGGAGCTCCATATTCTCTCCCCTAGACTTCATTTGTCTTCATGTGTCTGGCTGTGAAGCCAGAGGCTTACGATGTTACGTTTTTTATTTATTTCTTTTTTAAATCGACTTCCTTCTAAATTGCCTCTGCTCGCCCCCTGTCTCGCAGCCACACCGCCGCCGCCACCATGAAGCATTCTGAAGCGTCCGTCTTCACTGTAGCTGACCTGGCGGAGCTCTTCACGGAGGATGCAGAGGAGCGTGAGAGCCTGGAGGACTGAAGAAAAGGAAAGAGAGAGAGAAAGAGAGAGCGAAGGATGAAAGAAAAGAATTTGTGAATGATGATCAAAGTGCCAAGGAAGTGTCTTTGTAGTGCCAGTGCATGAAAAGGGCATTTTTATGAGAGGAGTCTCTCCAGACGGTCTGGCTATGTAAAACTCACCTGTCCCCCCTCTAAGACATTTTGCTATTTATTCCAGATCAGTTTCACCATTGATGTTCCACATGGTCACTCATTCACTGGTGTTTTGAGTGTAGAGGGACCAGATCTTGAGTAGATCTCTATCGGTGCTGTATACCAGAGAAATGAGTCTGTTCATGCGTTTTTTTCAACTTGGCTTGGTTGTATTTGAGACCCCCCCCCCCCCCACCGGGGTCACCTCTGGTCACCTTTTCATGATGTCCTGAAATATCAGATTCTCACACACAAAAGGAGGATAAAGGATTTTGGAAGGAAGACGAATTGAAGACATTTTGGGGAACACTGACCATGTAAGCTGCCCCTAATTAATGAAGCATAGACCCAATCAGATTATTAAACCTGTTTGTGATCAAGTCTCTAGTGAGACACCGGCACAGAGGCAAATGAGCTGATGAATCTGGGTTCACTCTCTTTATTGTTCTCCTGCTTCATCAATCCAAAGACTTACGGGAAAAAATAAGAGCCTCAGATAATCTTTTTAGAAAGATTATGTAAATGACCGAAATCCCCTAGAAATGAGAAAAAGAAACAAACAACCCCAAACAGGGCTGTATATTAACTTTTTTTGCTCCTGGTGCTACAGAGGTTAATCATCTACACTCTAGAAAACATTTGTCGCTGGTGCTAAGCTGATAAATCTTCCATAGCACAGACTGATTTTCTTATAACTTGTGCTACATAAGTGTAGCACTGTACAGCCCTGGCAAACAGGCTAACAAATGTCTTGATAGGCAGTGTCTATTCTCTTTAAAGTCAGTGGACAGATATTGGCTACCGATGAGAGAGTGACATCAGTAAACAGGTGTGTGTGTGTGTGTGTGTTCGTGCTCTGCAAAGCCCGGGCCTGTTAATGCTGCGTTGTAAACTGCATTGAGGAAGGAAGTGGTGTGTGTTAACAGAGTGAGCTAGACGGTGCTTTGAAGAGTCTTCTCTCCTGCTTTGGTCTGTAGCATCGCTCAGCGGCTGTCTAGAGGGCTGGGCGCTCAAATGGAGCCAGACCTGTGCTTTAGCAGTTCTGATTTGCAGGACAAAAACAAACAACAAAAAAACGCCCTCCAAAAAAGGGGCCGCATGATTCACTGAGAGCAAAGAAACGGCTCCCGTAAAAAAAGTCTCGTTAAAAGCGGGAAAGGAAGAATGGAAACATGTTTTCCACCAGGAGATGTTGTCAGGGGATGAATACAGAGGAACAGGCAAGGGTTCATGCAGCTATGTTCATGCAGCTATGTCTCTGAATGTCAGCTCACAAACAACAACAACATCAACGACAATAATACAAATACCAGCAGTACCACACTGGAATCTCAGAATCTTTATCACCATTTTCAAACACTTTTTAGAAGTTTTCCCATCATGACCTTGTGATACAACACTACAGACCACATACTGATGTATAACGTAGACATGTCTTAGATTGTTATGATAATGTTTGGAAATGCAATTTAAATATGGTGTTTGATATGTAAGGGATAATGTATTGTCCGC
This sequence comes from Alosa sapidissima, assembly GCF_018492685.1. Taxonomy (NCBI): domain Eukaryota; kingdom Metazoa; phylum Chordata; class Actinopteri; order Clupeiformes; family Clupeidae; genus Alosa; species Alosa sapidissima. The sequence continues at coordinate 14,355,189 of NC_055975.1, forward strand.
CGGTAATTATCAGAAAATAAGTCCCGATGGGGAGAACAGAACCCCGACGCGCAGCGGAGGGGTTTTGCTTCGACCTGAACCAAAACGAGAAAAGAAACCTAACACAATGAATCTTTAAAAATGATTTTGCTACCGTTTCGTGTCTTCCGCTGACAAAATAAATAGTTCGCCACACAGATAGAACTTGACAGTTTCAGGTGTTGCGTGGCAACGTCTTACTACCTTTTCAATGAAATTCCATTGCGCGAACGGAATTCTTGCGGAGGGATATGAAAGACGTTAATCAACCCGTTGCCATTGACAGCGGTGATTATATAGGCCTACTTTGCCGGTGATTTATATAGATTTAACATAGGCCCGAACGTTGGGAAGGCCCATTCATGTGAATGGAACTTTCTGCAGCACTCTTAAGAGCCGGGTAATAATGACCAAATCAACAGACTTGCCTCTACTTGCCTGCAATTCATTCTGTTGAACCTGGTTTACAGGCAATGCAAGTTGAATGATTGACCAAGCTTGAGATGGAAAGCACCTTACACTTGTATGACTTAATTTCCGTGCTAGATGATGTTGTCATTAAGTAGCCTATCACCCAGATGCTCCATGCTTTACACATCACTCTGAACATACTGTGCAGTTGGATTATACTTTTATTTTATTTTCAATGAATGTGTAACTTTGTAATTTACCAATAAATTTGGGGTAAATTGAAATTGTAAGATGTCTCAGACCCATGTTCGACCTGCACTAGTCACTATGTGTTTGGGTTGTTTTCCCAGTCTGAATACGTATGACGTTAAGATCATCAAAATATCTGTGGTTTTGCGATCTGTTTTCATTCCATCTTCTAACCTTCATCCTCTCTTATACACCCATACGCTCCTCTTGCCAGCAAACTACCCTTGACTCAGTTTCAGGACTTCTTTTCATGCTTGTGGCTGTGCTTCCCGCAACAGTAAAAAAACAAAACAACAAAAGCGCTGCTCCTGCTACTGTGTAGCACTTGCAGACAAAAAGGGCCCACAAAAAAAACAAAAAAACACCACCCCCCAATATGATGCCTGCCCCATGCATGCTGAGCAGAGGGCTGGTGGTAGATTGTTGGACTGGCGAGTGACCCAGGCGTGAGGAGGAGCAGTGACGCCCTTTTTGATTGTCACCCCAGCGGTTTTATTTTGCCCCCCCCCCCCCACACACACACACACACCCCTCTACTCCTCTCCATTAAGCCGCTCCTGGTGGAGCTCTGTTACCTTGGACTCCCCCTGGCTCCCACTATTCATGCAAGGAATCTCATTGTTAGGGGGGACATCATTCAGGCTGCTGTTTTAAGGCTGGACAAGGGGCTCCCCACTCCACCCGACAGTGAGACTGAGGGAGCAAGAAGGAGGGAGTTGGCTGCACTTTGAGGTGGAGAACGGATGAGAGAGAGAGAGAGAGAGATCCAGAGTGGCAAAGACTTGAAAGAGAAGAAGTAAGCTTAGGTAGACAGGAAGTGTGAGAAGACCTTAAAAGGGAGAAGAAGGAACGACAGACAGGTAGACCGAAAGAGAGTGAGAAGAGGAGTGGAGTCTGGTCTTTGAGGATGACTCTCGTCACACTTGCTCTGGCGGGATGCCTTCTGGCTCTTAGGATATCAGTGTTGGCTGCACAGCTGGAGCAAGAGATGGAAGGTGAGTCCACTATTGTCCTGCTGCTTGTTCTCATTCCCCTGGCCGAAGGAGCTGGTAGTGTGGTAGACGGTCATTGCTGCATGTCCTGTAGATGTTGTGGCTTCTGGAGTTCTGTTGGAAGGGCTGGTCCGTGTTCCCTGTGATTCCAAATATGCTGGATTTCTATCTAAGCAGGATCTGCTGCGCAACCAGAGGGAGAAGAAGGTGAGTGCTGATGTTCATCAATCCCTATTTTCCTGCCAGAAGAAATGAAAACAACCACAGTGGTGATGATGTTTGTCATTTGAAGGGTTTGTGAAGCCATCTTAGCACCGTTAGGGTCATTCCATTTGTGCTACCAAAGACTCAGTAGAAATGTCATTGTCATTTTCACCTGTTTTGGAAACGTTGGAAAATGTAAATAAGATTAAGGATTTATGGGACTGAGTAGGTATCTGCAATAAAAAAACAAAAACAAAGGATAACTTGTCAAGGTGAAAGACATTCTAGGCATTCTCAATCAACATCAAGTTCTAGGTTCTTTAAACTTAATTTTATTATGCTGCATTTAATCTGGCTGGTTTAACAAGGCAGGATGTTTTAAAGAGTGACAGCCCTCTTTTATGCAAATATGATTTAGTTCAGTATTATTTATTAATTGCCCATATTTTCTTAGTTTTCTAAATCAGATCATCTGTGATTTTTCTCAGAGCTGAATGTTTCGCTTTGCTTTATTACTCTACCTTAGATCTGAAAATGTTCCTACCCGTAACCTGAATTTATAGATTTGCCAATTCTAGGTGGGATTGTATGTTTTATGCAGTGAGGACAATCTCTGTGTTCTACATCCAGACTGTCGTGTTCCCCTGTGCTTATTTAGATCTGAATGAGACAGTCCTTTGCACAAACGACCAGATTGAAGTGATCATCCCCAGTGCTTTCTTCCTCAATAAAGTCCCTCCTGTTTATGTAAGTGAGAAACATCAGTACTCTAATTCACAGCAAATGTCTTAGCATGCATGAATAGCATTCCAGAGTATTAACATAATTATGCCTAATGGACTATGTTATGTCATATGACCTTTTATTTCATTAAGGTAAACACTCCCATTGTTTCTCTTGGCTCTTTTCCACAGGTTTGGGATTTACACCTGAATGATCCGGAGTGCCGAGGGGTGCAGATAGGTGACAACTATGTCTTCAGTATCAAGACAAACCTCACAGACTGTGGAACACTCACAGTAAATATTCTTCTTACAAAATAAAATGCCCATATCATATGTTAGACATTTAAAATGATTTATATGGTCACTAAAACTTGACTGCTAGACCAAGGACACATAGTGGAGTGTGGACTACTGTGAGGGGCTGGTCTCTTAACAACAAGACGTGTGTAGCATCGTATATTCCATCGGAACAACGCTTGATCGTAAAAGAGGACATTTAGAACCAACAACATGAAGACAAACTACTGTACAGGTCTTTGTATGCCTCCAGTGAAAGTCTCCCTCACACAGTAAATCAGACTGTGGTCTGAGCTAAACAGATTGCAGCAAATCCAGTTCACAGTAAAATTTCTTGAACTATTCCATGACAAAGGAGATGGGGGATTACATTTTTAAGGTTTAGTGGAAAAGGGATATGTTCAAGTGTTATTTATTTTTGTGTGCATTGCCTGGAGACTTTAGCAGAGTGTATTTTTGAAGACAAGAGATCTTGGCTGGACAGAGGTTAGGAAGAGTATTTTGGCATGGGCAGACATGAGCAGATTATATCAATCCTTTGGGGAGATGGTGAGGGTGGCCGACTTTATTTAACCCATAAACAGCAGTGACTGGGAGTTGATGAGCGTGAGGAGGAGGGGGGGCCTGAGGAGGGTATTTCTCTCCTGAGGGGACTGTGTGCGGGTTCAATTGCACTATCCTCCGAGTACGGGTCTAGAGGTGTATCTTTCCCCTTAACATGAAGAGGAGAGAGGGAGTTGATGGATGTATTTTCCCATGACAGTCGATGGGCCTGCGCAACCCCTCAGCGGACAGTGAGAGTGAGTGAGCTGAGTGGTGTATGATCTCCTCGGGACTGGAGAGTGAGTCACGGCGAGTAGTTTACCATGTAAGAGGAGCAGGAGAGAATGAGAGTTGATGGTTGTATCTCACGCCTGAGATTGGGGAGAGTGTTGTTACCCTCCATAGGTCCAGGCGGCCATGAGAGGCACTGGGGAGGGTCAGTCGCTGCCCGGCTCTAAATTACCCTGATTTATATGGAAATGATGAGTGGTGTTTTCAGTCACCCTGAATAGCCCGCACCATAACTCAGCCACTCTGCCCGAACGGTGCCACCTGCCCACGGTGGTCAGCTCATACAGTGAGTTAAGCACTACTGGGACCAGGGTCTCTCCCACTCACCATCCATCTCTCCCTCCCTCCCTTTTTCTTTCTCCCTCATCATCTCTCTCACTCTCTCTCTCTTGCTCTCTCTCTCACTTGCTCTCTCTCTCTCTTGCTCTTTCTCTACCAGCCAGGCATAAATTTGTCCTTGAGAGCAGGAGGGTCCTTGAGACCCTCTTGCTCGTCACACATGCAGGCATTTCTTGTAAAGCCAGCAAAAGGTTAACATAGCTGTGTGGAACTAAGGGGGGGCCAGACCAATCCAGCCTCCTCCCCCCCTTCCCTCCCTCCCTCATGCACAGACTTTTACAAGGCTTTAGCATACCAGTCTTGTGCATGCCAGTAAACCTGCTTTGGATTGAATATTGCAAGTGAGATGGAAGAAAAAATTCTGAAAATGTTTGGTCTTACTATGCACAATATTGCACTTTCAAAATAATCTAGAAGTTAAAACACGTACAATTTTCTTGCGATAAGTCATTAACTACTGAGGAAATGTGTTGCATTGATTCATGCAAAGGGACTACAGATATCAAATCATCTGAAGAGATCTCTTTGGTTTTATTAGCAGTCACATTGTTCCTGACTAACTGCCTCCCCATGACAGCCCAAACCAATCCTGGTTCTGTGTCCAGTAGTGGTCTGCATACCAGGCACTGGTAAAGGGGAGTGATGGGGTGATTATGAGGGGAGTATTTACAGGTGTGTCATAAAAATCTCCAGGTTGTAGGAATGACCAGGGGCCTCGATAGGGTCTGCAGGGGGACATTGTGGAGTTTATGGCATTGTCAATGTCAGTGCCCCAAGGATGGTTTGAAGTTAAAAGCTTTATGACGCCACACCACTGCCTTGTTCTCTGACGACACAGACACAAGCTCAGACACAAACAGATCCCGTAGCCCTGGAAACGACCTTGACCGTATAGGGATCTTTTAGTTCTTTAAGTTTTTGTCTGAGAATTTTTTTTTTTCTTTCCCCACACAGGTCTCAGATGACACAAACATCATGTTCATTAACACCATACACAACAACAATTCAGACATTGTCACTAGAAGTTATGTCAATATCACCTTTGGGTGCCGTTACCCTGTCAATTATATGGTCCAGCAGCCCAACGGTGAGAACATGGTCAGAGTGGACGTCAGGTGAGTTGCCTGAACATCAGCCGGAGTGTTACACCAGGTCATATTCATATTCATATTATTACTAATCCTAACCTTACTTACACTGTGATTTAACTAATTAATGACTATTAATCATAACAAATTAATTAAGTGCCAAGAACCCAAGGCTACTCAAAATAATGTGGGGCTATTGGAATTTTTTTCTGCTTGAAATGTCTTAATTAGGCCACTCTTCCCCAACGGCTATTCCAAGCAGCACTACAGACATGCTCTTTCTCTGGGATTTCTCAGTGAGACTCAAAATCAGTGATCTGAGAGTCAGATCATAGATCTGTCTAGAGTGTCAGTCAAACACTGATTACCTGGATAGTGTGGTGGAAAGGAAGAGAGAAGCATTTTTTCCAGTGTTTGGCCATTTTCCATAGATAGATAGATGGATGGATGGATGGATGGATGGATGGATGGATGGATGGATGGATGGATGGATGGATGGATGGATAGATGGATGGATGGATGGATAGATAGATAGATAGATAGATAGATAGATAGATAGATAGATAGATAGATAGATAGATAGATAGATAGATAGATAGATAGATAGATAGATAGATAGATAGATAGATATTTGAGAATTTATGAAAACTATGCCGCAAGGAGAAGAAAATGCATTACAGGTATCTTCCCCCTTCAGGACCATTACACTGAACACCGAGGATGGCAACTTCTCTGTGGCCATGTTGCTATATAAAGACCAGGACTTCCTGGACAAATGGACTACAGTGCCCTCCCTTGGACTTGATGACAATATCTATGTCAAAGTTTTTATGGTTGGTCACATTTTCACTTCTTCTCAAGCACACTCTATGATTGGTTGTTTTGCTTAGCCTTAGGCAAAATCCTCAAGGTCCAGAATCTTCTTTGTATAGCCATTTTAGCATTTTAATTAAACTTTCTAAAATATTTTTCAGCCTAGCCTCTTTTTTTCCAGCTATAAATCTTTTAGCAGCTGGCAGCAAATGCAATATGGAAAATGTTCCATCTTTCCATTTGGGTTCTAGATTGCATGCTTCTTCAGTGTAAAGGGATGCAGCTGATTGCAGCCACGTAGGCTACTGTAGATAGGTATTAAGGTTCCTCAAAGGGTTTTTCTGTGGGGTCAAGCTTGAGAACGCTCTTTCTGAGAGTGACAGGTTGGGCATCTGATACAGTAAGGAGCAGCTATCTGTTTCCTCACAAAGCGTGATAGGGCGGTAAGCATCTGTTTGGACGCAAAAGCACACTCTCTCAGTGCTGCTGGCAAAGGTAAACAAACCCAGTCTGTGATTAGAGACGTAACATGAGCACCTGGGTCAGGTGTCTCTGCTCCCTGTCCCTCTGTAGCAGTGTCCCCTCCTCTCTCTCTCTCCTGCACACACACACACAAAAACACATACAGATTCTATTATACACTTTATCACACTTTACATCAGCAAAATAGACATTAGATGCACAACATTTCATTAATTCTGATGCCACTCTGTGACAGTCTGCCTTATTATTAACTGAATTCCTCATGAAATGTATGCGATATGAACATATGCATCAGTGGTCTTACAAGATCGTGTGGCACTGATATTGTGTGGGTTTTCATGCTTGTTGAAATACAACAACACATTCCTGATTTTACCATGGCCTGTGGTGTTCTTTGAAGGGTTGTGGGCCTCCACCCACTCAAACTCACGTTTGAGGGAAGACCTGTGACTGGCCATTTGATCCCAGATCTCCTGGAAAAACCTCCACTATTTAGTAGTTTTGTTCAATTCCACTGAAGTCTTACTAGTCTTTATATATCTATAAAGGTTTTGGAAGACATTTAGTGGAGTTTCAAGTTGATAAGATTTTGGATGAAAACCTGAAATATGAGCAGCTGAAGCTTTTGGAAAAAAACAACTAGAGAAGAATATGAACCAAGTGGTCACTGTAGATGTGGTTATTTTTGTAACTGACATTTCAGAGCTTCCATGGAGTAAGGCAAGTACAGTTTATGGCCATGTAAGGGTTCTGATGGTGACCACTATTATCTGTGTTCTCTCACTCTGTTTTCTCTCTCCCTCACACATATATACAGTACATACAAAGACACTGTTAGACTCAAAGGGCACATCAAATGACTCAGCACAAATTCTTACCCACTGAGTCAGTCACTTTCTCTGGGTCCCTGACTGTTTAGCTCCCTGACCATCTGTTGGGGCGCTCTCTATCTTTCCCTCACTCTCTCTCACACTTCTGTCATTCCCCTTTATCTCAGATACCAGCTCATCTGACGCTGCATCTCGAAAGGTGCTGGGCCACACCGACCAGTGACCCCTACAGCAACATACAGTACTCATTCATCCACGAGAGGTCAGTGCCCGTGCACAATGCACAACACACGCATACACACACGTAGTAGTCATGAAGCTATTCCGGTTACTGACGTTTTTTTTTAAATCCCACTTGTCATCTGCTCACTCGGAGGATGTTGTTGAAACATGTCGCATGCAGTGGGGTTGCTAGGCAAGCCGGGGACAAAACGTCAGTGGCGTGTGTGTCATGTGACCTATCCCCTCCTGCCATATGCATTTCAGCCTAACAGCTGTGTGTGTGTCCTTGACGGCCCAGGCAAGCCTTGCTGGGCCTGTAAGGGCATGGCCAAGAAATAGCCTGCCATGTCTGTTCACTGAGACTCGGGACCCTGCATTACTCAGCGCGTTGTTGTTCTGCTAACCGCCGTGAACTCTAGTCAGTGAGGGTATTGCCCAATATGTGACACTGCTGGACTAGTTGATATACAAGTGTCCACAGTCTATTGCTTAAGCTTTCACAACATGTTTTTAAAAAATACCTTTTTATTTACTGCAGTGAAAAACAATATTAATCTACATTTAACTGACTATGTACCCATATACCGTACACCATAAAGTATAGACTGTATGAAACTGTCAGGAAAACGTGAGGTTTGGCTTACACATATTTGATGAGACATCTGTCATTGGAGTGTGAATATTTTTTACCATTGATGTATGAAAAATAGGTATGCGAAATGTCAGTTGTTGCTAACACTTCTAATGGTCCTTTATTGACCTGTGTTTATTTGTTGTGTCTGGTGTATGTGTTGTATGTGTTGTGATCTATGTTACAGTGCCTGATGTCTTTCTGTGGTCTGTGGAAGCTGCCTGGCCACAAGTGTACCTTGTGCCTAGTGACTGTTGTTTGAACTATTGGATTTTCTCTTCTCTGCAGTTGCCCAGTCCCAGGAAGTGAATCTACCCTGGATGTGTTAAAGAATGGTCAAGGACCAGATGCCATGTTCAGGATCCAAATGTTCAAGTTTGTGGGCAGCTCCTACACCGATGTCTTCCTCCACTGCAACGTCCAAATCTGCCCCAGCCCTGCAGGGGTCTGCCAACCGGTGAGCATCCTGTCAGGTCTTTCTAAGAAAATAATCAAATTTACAACACAGCACAATTAAGATACAACACATACGTATCTTACTTTTGTGTACCACACAGTCAGATTCTGAGATTTTACAATGAAGAAGTGATTCCTATTTTTCATTTTTACATGAAATGTTGCCCTGTGCTCTAGTTAAATTTGTTTTTAACTTCTGAATTATACTCCCTTATCAGCCTCTGACAAATTTCAGTTGTTTGGTGTCTGAAATTCTCTGTAATTTTTTGGGTTATGTCAGAATACATGTTGACTGTGAGATCCTTTTTTTTATAAATAGCTGACCATCTTTGTTTTTCTACAGAACTGCTCTGGAGAGGAAGCATCAAGCAGAACACGCAGAGATGTCACCATGTCTCATACAGTATCTTATGGACCAATCAGAAGACTGCTAGCCAACAGTGACCACACTGGTCTGAGTGAGTTGATTTTTGCCCCTTCTCCATATCACACTATTGATTGACTCATCGAACCAGTATACTACAGTCGTTGCTGGCATCAATATTGCTTAACACTTCTGATGAACATCGCATGTTGGATCCTTCAAAAGTTTATTCTGAAGTTATAAAGCTGAGTGGATAGGCTACTAAGCTGAGTTCTGTTCCCACATGAAACCGAATATTGATTGCAGTTTGTGATGTGTGTGTGTGTGTGTTGTGTTTTTCAGACAGCAAGACCGATATCTCTTTAGAGAGTGTGGTGCTCGGAAGCCTACTGCTTGTACTGCTACTGGTAACAGGAGTTTTTGTCCGACTCTGGCACCGCAGTAGGCGCTCGTACCCTCCCAATGATGCCCAGCTCACCCTGTCCAACATACACCGCCTATCAGAGGTGGCTTCGTGAAGTACACACACACAAGCAGATTTCATTGTACATAATGGTGTGTAAGTTAGATGTGTCATGCATGCTGACATGACATACACAGATAGACAAGATGAAACAAGTGAAATAGAAAATATTTTGTTTAATTTTAAACCTTTTGTACAGTTTTTCTGAAAATCACAATTCTGCATCAACATCCCACACACAGCCAAGTGATGTTGCCAAGATATTTGTAATTTCATAAAGCCTGATGTACAATACCACTGGGACATAATAAAGGCCTTTGATAGAACATTGGTTGATTTGTTGTCTAGTCTCTCCTTTTTGACCCAATCAAGTTTGTCAAAGAATATAGCCTATTAAATTTGACTGAGGGATTTAAAAGAAATTTTGAATCAGTTCATAAGGTAAGCCAAAATGTGGTGATCACTGCTGACATAACCCTCAGGAGGACACTCACTTACCCTATAAAAAAATGACAAAAGGATGACAGGAGGACATGTTAAACTGTGGTGCATCAAGAGTTGCACAGTGTTGTGTTGTGGCTGTGCTACTGCCTCCCTGTCGCAGTTTAGTGGGCTAAGTTGGTTTCGTCAAGTGAGCCATGACGCAATACAAAGGCGACGGGAGGTACCGCTAACGAACAACTTTGCTAGGTTTTATCACATCAGTGAGAGACGTGGAAAACAACGGAGGGGATTGATAAGTAACATAGTCATAAGTGTACAGCTTTCATTAGCGGTGTTGCAACACCGTTGCACATTAAATCCTAACGATTAGATACGAAATAATACTGTCGTTTCTACAAACAAGCGTGTCACACAATCACGGTAAGAAACTGGCGAGTTTGTCGGCATTCTGTGTCGGATAAAGATTAGCTTGAGAATTAGCTAGCTTGCTATTGAGCTAAGGTAGCCAGTTAGCAGGAATCAAAGTTTGGGCACAATCTCAGTGGATAGATAGCTGCCTTGTCTGCTTTTGTCAGTATATAAGTGACCGGTTTCGTTAGTTGCACTTTGTGAAATGTAACATGACAATTGATGTAAGTTGTTCAAAGTTGTTTTTTTATATATATAATTTTACTCTCAGCTATCGTTGAGTATTTTGTAAGTTGCTAATGTTCACTCGCAGTATCAATAAACCATGTCGCCATCCGGCTAGCTGACTTGTTAGCTAGCGGACTAGCAGCCGTGATCCAACAACATCTATATAAAGACATTCTCTGTACTTGCTGTTGTAACGTTGCAAACATCCTAGTCTTATGTGGGGTACGATGACACAACCGGTCGCAGTTGGAACAGGGCAGCCTCTGCGATCTTAAATCTCAAAATTCTTTTGAATGTGATGGTTTGTTAATACGACAGCCTTTTGAATCTTTGAGTGTTTTCTCTAACAATTTGATTAACCAGTTAGTGTAGTTTGTAAGAAAATCTTGTCAAGTACTTTAATAGGTTTAACAAAGTTGGGAAACTCTGTGCCAACTCAGAATACATCAACTGCAACCTTAATCTACTCGCCAAGATTTGTATCCCCACAAAGTTGAGCCGCAGTGACTTGTTTTGCATGTCTGATCACGTGACGAAAATACCAACTGTGTATTCCTTGTTTTGACAATTTTCTTGTTCACTAGTAACGTTATTATCGTTATTATTATCCTTTACTTGGACTGTACGGTCATGTTAGGTGTTGATTTAATTTTACCTTAGACATTTGTATTGGGTGAAAATTTATTTTGATGTGTAATAAAACTGTCAACGGTAGTGCACGTGTGTAGGCTATATCATGTTACATGACAGTGCATTTCTTTAACCGGATATGTTGCATTGTATTGTGTTCTGATTATTGTTAGTCCAGTCCAGTATTTCTCAGGTCACTTTGTCATTAAGTTGTGTCTAGACAGGGACACGTGTCAGACGAAATGCGAGTAAGCCACTCGTGTCATTTCTGCGATCACACTGACACAGTTAAAATAGCATGTTCTGCTGCTCAGTACCACTCTTGGCTTTGTGTCTCATAGTGATCCGGGCTTTTAAGACTGATATTGCCCCCTTCACCGTCTTCGAGGTACAGGCGTGACTGTGCAATTTAAGACGTGTGTTGTGAAATGTTGTGTGGCAACTGCAACTGAGAGTTTTAACTTTGTAAACACACAGCGGCATGGCAGAGCATGAGGCCGTACAGCTTTTTTAAGACTTGGTAGGGGATTCCCGCAGCTACCGGGACTAAGCTCTTTCGAATTTCAGTCCCATAAAATTGGGTCAACTAGAAATCCCTGCTGCCTGTTCTCAAATGCTGCCATAGATAAAATATTAGAAAGACATTCCTGCAACAACAAATCATTCATACAATGTTCATATCATAGCAACATGTTTTTTTTCCGTCACAGTAGCATTAATTCTTTGTCCCTTAATGCTTGGCCCCTTTCCAGGAACAGTGAGCGGCCTTTCATTTGAAGCTGACCAGACTCCCAGATGGAGGAGCTGCACCCCCACTGCCTGACATGCGTGAACCGGAGGTGCATGACGCGGCCGGAGCCGGGGTCCTCGTGCGACCTGATGGGCTGCCCGCTGGTGTGCGGCGCCGTCTACCACTCCTGCAAGGCCGGCGAGCACCGGCTGCTCTGCCCGCTGGAGCGGGTGCCCTGCCTGAACAGCGGCTTCGGCTGCCCGTTCACACTGCCACGCGGGCGCCTGGCTGAACACCTGAGCATCTGCCCGGCCAGCGTGGTGTGCTGCACCATGGAGTGGAACCGCTGGCCGGTCAGCTATGCGGACCACAAGTCTTACGAACACCTGAGCTGCGGAGGCGGTAGCGGCGGTGGCGGCAACGGCAACGCCGGCTTCGGCGGCAGCGAGGCGGAGCCCGTGGAGCAGCTGGACATGGCGCTGGCGCTGCAGGACCAGCGCATGCTGTTGGAGTCGCTCCGCGTCACCACCACCGTCACCAGAGCCACCAAAGACGAGGGCCATCCCCAGCCGCTGATCCAGAAACAGCCACTTCAGTACCACCACCAGCAGCAGCAGCAACAACAACAACAACAACAACAACAGCAGCAGCAACTTCAACAACAACAACAACAGCAGACGCCGAGGCCTTCGTCGGTGGACCTGACACGCGGACTTATGGACATGCAGCAGGAGTCGTACAGTGAGCTCTACAAGGCCTCAGTGGAGACCAGCCGGAGCCTGGCGGCGGCGCTGGACATCTTGACCAGTGCCAACAAGGAGATCGACCTGCTCATGGACAGCTTGGCCGAGAAGGAACCACGCAATGGCACACGACACTCTGCCGGAGAGGTCAACGGCGAGTGTCGGCGCGGCAGCAAGGATGTAGAGAACGTGGAGATGAAGGAAGGCGACTCGGACTCAGAATGCGAACTGGGGGCAGTGGGAGGGGTGGACCTCAACCACGCCAACGGCATGAGCTGGGAGAGCCATAATGGCTTCGGCAAGGCCATCGAGGTCATCGTGGACGGAAGAGACAGCGACGCAGAGGAGCGAGAGATGCAGTGTGTCAAGTCCCGGAGGAAGGAGAAGCCCCTGTGTAATGGATTTCACCGCCCCGAGAGCAGAGGGGCACATCACCACCGGCGGAGCCAGCACAGACTGCAGGGCAGTGGGCAGAACGGGTCCACCGACCACCAGCCAGAGGTGGTGCTCCACTCCAGGCCCGTGGTGGTGGTGGAGCCTGCCATAGCTCACCACGCCACTTTCTCTGTCCCCTGCTTATCACTGCCAGTGCAGAAGGCCCTCCCTCATCCAGAACAGAGGGCCCTCCCCTTAACCAGTCACCGTGGGATGGTTGAGGAGGTCGGGGAAGGGCTCTACAGGAATGGGGAGGGACTGCAGCCACTGGTGGTGGTGGACGGGGACGATCTTGCCCTGGATTTGGAACAAGTGCTTCAGCCACTGGTGGCGGTCGAAGACGGGGCGCTTCAGGAGGATGAGGCCGAGCTCCCACCGCTAGTGGTGCGCGAGGAGCTGGAGGATGTGGAGCTGCAGCCGTTGGTGGTGGAGGCGGGCGAGGAGTTGGAGGCGGTGGCGGTGGGGCCGCCGGTGAATGGGGAGGGGGCCGCCGGTGGGGACGGTGCTGACCGCTGGCTGGAGCGCAAGCTGCACAGCCTGCAGGTGCTCCAGGGCGTGTTCAACTTCAACGGGCGCCGAGCCGTGCCGTGCTACCGCCTCGGGTACCGCAGCAAGATGGAGGACAAGGCGGTGGACACGCTGGACCTGGAGGTGTCGGAGGACCCCATGGGCCTGCACGGCATCGACCTGATCACGGCGGCGCTGCTCTTCTGCCTGGGCGACTCGCCGAGCGGCCGCGGCATCTCGGACAGCCGCTTCGTGGACGGCTACCGCATGGACTTCGGCACGCAGACCTTCTCCTTCCCGTCGGCCATCCTGGCCACCAACACCATGGTGGGCGACATCGCCTCGGCGTCGGCCTGCGACCACGCCAGCCCGCAGCTGTCCAACCCGAGCCCGTTCCACACGTTGCGCCTGGACCTGGTGTTGGAGTGCGTGGCGCGCTACCAGACCAAGCAGCGCTCCATGTTCACCTTCGTGTGCGGCCAGCTGTTCCGCCGCGACGAGTTCTCGTCGCACTTCAAGAACGTGCACGGCGACATCCACGCCGGCCTCAACGGCTGGATGGAGCAGCGCTGCCCGCTGGCCTACTACGGCTGCACGTACTCGCAGCGGCGCTTCTGCCCGTCCATGCAGGGCTCGCGCATCGTCCACGACCGTCACCTGGGCTCCTTTGGCGTGCAGTTCAACGTCCCCGCCCTGCCCTACCCCGCCACCACCGACCGCATCGGCACCAAGCGCAAGACGTGCCAGTACGGGAACCAGTGCGACCACCTGAGCATGTTGCCCTTCGAGGTCCTCCAGCACGTGGCCAGCTTCCTGGACGGCTTCAGCCTGTGCCAGCTGTCCCGCGTCTCACACACCATGAGGGACGTGTGTGCCAGTCTGCTGCAGGGCAGGGGCATGGTCGTGCTGCTCTGGCAGAAGGTTCGCCAGCCCAACGGCTCCAACTCCTGGCAGATCAAAGACAAGGTAGGTCGGTCTGTCCGTCTGTCTGTCTGTCTGACTGACTGTGTATAGCCTTGCTTTTTGACCAAGCGTTTGTGTAAGTTCTACGCTGTGCTTGTCTGTATGGTAAACAAAACCTTGCCCAAGTATTAAGCGGGTACTAGACGTGTTACTAAAGCGCTCCACACCACACAAGTGCAGACTGAGAGTAGTCAATAAAGCCGGTCTTGCATGCTCACGTGCAGTGCTAATACTATCATGCAGTTCAGATGATAATTGCATCCTGCGTACACGTCAGGTTAAGTTTTGAGGATGTGCAAAACCGACACACTGAATGGTTGCTGGATACGCGTGGCAGATGTGCTGCGTACGTGTTGGTTAAAGCAGTGTATCACTGGCCTGTGTGTGTGTGTTATTTTGTGTGTCTGTCTCTGTGTGTGTGAAAGAAGCTTTGTATTACAAGTGTGTTAAGGAATATAAATAAATCAAATGTGATGTAATAACTAAGATGCAAGATTTAGTTGTTCTCAGGCTGGAGGCTAAATCCTCTTTGCTAAGAATGTTGTTTGTCATTGAATTAGTTCATTGTGTTCCTTAAAACGATGCATATAAAAAGAAACCTCTAGAACCTTTATTGAGCTTAGCAGTCGCACAGACCATTTGGTGACACAAGAGCCAGTGTTAATAGCCATTCATAGATAGATCTCATAGGAACCCATTGGCTCCAGACCAGTGCTCACTTTTAAGGCACACACATACATACACACACCCACACACCTTGAGGCTTTTAAAAAAAAAAAAGTTTCTATTGTTGGTTAATCTGTGTTGTTGTTGACCTCAGGTGTGGCGGTTCAGCACAGCCTTCGGCACGGTGAACGAGTGGAAGTTTGCCAACATCTCCAGCATGGCCGACCACCTGAAGACGTGCAAGTTCAACATGGTTGCCCGCCGCGAGGAGGCCATCCCCCTTCCCTGCATGTGCTTCACCCGTGAGCTGACCCGTGAGGGACGCTCACTCCGCTCCGTCCTCAAGCCAGTGTTATAACACACGCACACACACACACACACATACACACACATAGATTCAAACACTCCGGTTGAACTGTTGCAAAAAACACATCATGCAGATGCAAACACTATCTTCTGAACTCTAGCAAATGCAAAGAATCATGCGGTCAAAATCATGGACTTCTTCACGCTCACTCAAAGCATCAAAGCCCAGCGCTGCTCCATCGGTCATCTTCCAAGTTATTCTCGTGTCATCATGATTCTTTTTTTCTCTTCCCAGCACAGAACTCAGACTGTGGGCTGCAGCAGATTGTTATGAACTTTTTTCTGACACTCTGCGGATGTGTAAATAAAACATAGCCGTTTTTGAGGTTTAAAAAAAAAAAAATTATTATATTTTTTCTAAGGAAAATACTGTGCCGACTCGGAAGAATAAATGGGTAATACAACAATAAATGAAGTAGAAAGCAGAGCCTTAATGGAGAGAGAGAGAGAAAAAAAGAAAACACTTGATTTTGAGCTGGGCAGAAACCTTTAATAATAACTCTGCCATGCCGAATTATTACTGTAATGTTTTATACTCTTGCATGGTGTGATTAAAACACATGTAGCAGCCGCCTCTATTAAGATTGATACGTGCTTGTGTTGAGACGCACGCACCCTCAATCTGAAAAGCTCATGGATTTTTAAGTTTGATTATTTCGATTCTTTTTAAGAAGGAAACTATAATGTCCAAAGGCAGTGTTGTGTTGTGGACTCGTTGGTCAAGTTGGACTTTATGTGTGGACTGGCTAAACATCAGGAAGTCATGTCTGTTTTTCTTTCTTTTTTAAGATTATATATTATCGTTAGTGTGCTGTAGATCTGTTTTATTTTGTGTCTGCCTGATGGATATTTTTTTTTGTGGTCCTGTGGTGTTTTGGAACCCCAACAGTTCTTGTGTCTTGACTTGAAGTACACAGTTGATACAGTTTAGAGGCGAGAGAATCACCTAGCACTTTACTGGATTTTTCGATATGAAGTTTACCGTTATTATTTTGTTTTTGTTTTGTTTGTTTTTGTGACTCCAGCATCAGCTTGTGTGGTGGTGAGCACTGAGAAAGCCCCACCCCCCCAAACTCTTCTCCCCTTAGCTCTCTGCTCTGTCTGTGCCTACAGTTTATCTAACACCTTCAAACTACATATTGTCCCCGTCATGCCCCCCATTTTCTGTCTACCAGCTGATGTTGATACAAAGTGGCCCTGTCAGGACTAGCAACCTTTTTGTCTTCCACTGACTACTCCAAGACCACCGACCTTCTGCGGTAAGCAGTCTTCAGTATTCCACCGTGGTGTCAACAACAACTAGTGCTTTTGACTCCCCATCAGAGAGGCAGTCAGAGGACGGCTCTTAAGGGAGTAGAGGACCCAGACGAGACTCAAGGCTATAGAGCCTGCTGGGTGTCTGCCCCAGACCAGCACACTAGTGAGGCCAAGTCTTTAGACGCTCTGCTCCAGACCAGCACACTAGTGAGGCCAAGTCTTCAGACACTCTGCTCCAGATTAGCAGACTAGAAAGGCCATGTAGTCTTCAGGTGTTCTGCTCCAGACTAGCAGACTAGTAAAGCTATGTAGTCAGGAGTTGTTAGCCAGATTAACTTCAGATATCTGAGGGACTGTGTATGTCTCTCTGACCTGCTCACTGTTAAACCATTCCAGAGTTTTAACCCTGTGTTGAAAGCCAAACGGTAGCACTGAAAGGGCTTCACATTATCTGGGCATAGTCACTTAGAGGAGCGAATGTACAAGAGAGGTCAATGTAGGTATTTTTTTTTTTTTTTTTTTTTTAGGGGGACGGGCAGGATGAGTATCACGTATGTTGGGTGTTTGATTTTGGCTTTTGGGTAAAGGTGACAGAGATTACGGTCATCGCCAGGGTTTGGTAACAGATGGCGGTTGTTGTTAGGTCAATGCTCAGGGTTAAGAGTTCAGTAGTGTGGTTGGAGTGGGCTTGCTGTTCTGTTCTTCTCTGTCTCTGTGTATCTCTGTGTCCCTCTCTCTCTGACGCCAGATGGGTGGCCACTGATCCACAGCCTTTAAAGTGTCTTCAGGGTACTAGACTTGTTTAATGCATGTTGACACATGTGTGGTTTAATAAAAAACTATTTGCAATCTTTTTACATTGTCTGGTTGTTGTCTCAGGTTCTTAAAACTCTATCCTATGTCCTGAGGGGTATTTCACAAAGGCAGAATTAAGACATCCAAGATAAGTGATAAAGCGAGGTTTGACATAGCGTTGTCTGGTCATCCTAGCTCAACTCGTTTCACTAATGCCAATCCAGGATGAGTAGGAGCGACTATGTCAAGCCAGGGGTCTCATTTATAAAGCGTTCTTACGCACAGATTTGATCTTAGACCGTGCGTACGCTCAAATCCATGCCAACGCTCAGATTTATAAAAGCCGTCTTTGACGTGGAAAAGTGCTTATCTCCACGTCAGGTTCAAACTTGACGTACGACCATTTCCTTGTGGTAATGCCGGGGTACTGCAAGTAATCTGATGTCTAAGTGCGATCAAAATTCCAAGACCAACGATCTCATGTCTTTCTTTGCCCTATGCATGATCAATATCAGAAGATTTTTAAAGACGTTTTTGGATGCAGTTTCATGGTTTGGCATAAAACTGCTAATGAGAACTATAGCACTTAAGAAAGTGAAAAAACGTATAGCTTACTTATTTCATAATATCTATAAAAAAAAAAAAACACCAAGACCTACGATAGAATGATTGAAACATTCTTACAGGTGATCTAGTATATTTAGTGTTCTCACCAATCTAATATTGACCATAAAATGTCCAATTGCCCTCGTTTAGGAGAGTAAGAGGTGGGTGAACTATGAATTCTGCAATCTCGGTGAGGTGGACTGCGCCATGCGGTATCGGATTTTTAAAAAAGGCATTCGAACATGTTTGATAATGGTGGAGGTTATTATGCAGTATTGGGAATAGGCCTATGGAATAGTAGGCCTATTGGATAATACAGTTTTGAATATTAAAAGTGAATAAACTCTTGAGAGGTGGATAAACTCTAATACGAGGTAGGCCTAAACTCCATTTCTGAAATGTCAGAGGTAGATAAACTGCGTTTACTCGCGTTTAGCCTCCACTACATCCTAATTTGCGCTCATAGGCCTATTCCCAGCTTCGTAACAGAAAGGTAATATTTAAATGTAAGCTATACAATGTAGGCTATAGATATTTTATATCATATATAGCCTACACAACAAAGAAACATAAGTTATCCTCTGAAAGCAGGGCATCTTCATATTTAGTGTTGCGTCGGAGTTGCGTAAAGAGGTGCAGAGCGCAGGTGCAGAGCATTAATGCAAGCAAAATGAATGAAAAAAAGACGCGGAAAATAGCGTCATTCACACAAAGTGATCAACCGCTTTTGATATAGACTAACAATGAAGTAAAGTTATCCTTTTTGGAATGGGGAATCATGGCTATTTCTGTAAAACAGCAGAAGTAGGCGTGGTAGACCAACTGAATGCAAATTTACGTATGCACCCACGTGTGAGTGCTTCCTTGTCTCGGCACGCAACATCATTAAGAAAGCGCTTGCCACTGCAAAGAATGCACATAGTATGATTTACCTTAATATTATAGTTGAAAATACCTTCGAAAACTTGCCCCTCTACTTCCAATCAACTACAGTAGGCTCATTCATTCATCAAACGTCTATCAATAAAATAAGCAAACAATGACTAGGCTACCTACTACCTAGGCTACTGTTAATAATTATAAGGCTATCACAATTAAAATAATAACCATATGGTAGTAGGCAGACAATCTGTTTTGTTTTGCGAACAAATACATTTATCAAATAGTTTATAAATGTAATAAAGCTCCTTAAAAATTAGCACGGAGGTCTGATGTGAATGACAGCTAGCTGAACCAATAAGACAACATAATTACCATTAGAATTAACTTAGCTTGGCTGTTAGCCTGGTCGGGACCAGGCTAGGTGCAGAGAATAAATCCCCATGCAACTTATGTGCCATCTCTTTTGTGAAACCAAGTCAAGGCTAAATTCATCCAGGATAACCTAAAAATCCCAGTTTAATCCCTTATCTAGGTTTTGTGAAATACCCCTCCGATTATTCTGATATTAAGAAGTTTGTGATAGTGGACAAATATTTTCTAACCAGTTTAATTCAGTGAATCGTTGCAGCAACATAAACTGAAGAAACCGTATTTGTAATGTCAGCGTGTAATACCCATCAGCGATGCATGACGTATGTTGGAAAACTATTATGTTTTAATTACTTTTCAAGTGAAATGATTAAGTATATAAGCAAATTAATTGCTTAGCAAAAACAATTAAATTAAACAAAATATGAGTGAAAATATACTGTAATTGGGAAGTGTTTTGCTCCTTTTGCCATAGGGTTGTGCAATTATTCAAAATCAAATTTCAATTATGTCTTCCAACGATTATGAAAACAATATAATCAAGATAGAACAATAATTTAGTCTCTGCAAAAAAGAGCATAAGGTCGCTCTTATGATGGAGTACATATCACCATCGGAACGGCCCCTTGTCACTTACATAACATGCATGCATAAAACTTGTGTCTACCTAGAAATCGAACAGCCTTTGAAAACTGTGAAGTGCAATGTCTGTATTTGCCACTAGATGGTGGTATAGGTCTAAATGAATGTGGAATGAGGGAATGAGTTTACTCCGACTGCACATACAAACTTAGCCTGTTTAATCAGACAACAGCTCTGCTGAAATGTCAGTATGCAGATGATTATGTAAATTCTTTCCCCATTTACATAGCACAATTACATTTGTTTGGTAGATAAATTATGTCTCACAGGTCATCATTGTGTTGCAAAAGTGTAAATAAAATGTACATTTGTGCCAAATTTGTCTCTTTAAATTGTTCCCATGCCCTCACTACGCTGAGGAAAAAATGCCTCTTTTCACCCCCTTCTATCAGCCAAACAATAACATGTAGAGTTATGGTTCTCATATTCTCCTAGCCTATGGAGTTCATAAAGTTTATGGAACACACAAACACACATACACACACACACACACACACACAAATATGAAAGTCATACTAATAGGATGATAAATCTCTCGTGGCCCCTTGGAGCCCATTGAGCGTGCTCCTCTCTGACAGACTCATCTGGTGGCTGGGTGGCAACGAGATGGGCTCCCAGAGCCAAGCCACAGCGGACGAGAGCAGAGAGAAAGAAAGGAGAGGAGAGGAGGAGAGAGGACTAAAAGGATGAAAGAGGAGAGAGAAAGAGGACAGAGCAGCAGAGAAAACAAGGCCAAGGACGCCAGGAGGGGAGTGGAGGGCGTGCTATGGGAGAGAGGAGAGGCGGAGGTAAAGAAACCAGAGGAAAGAGAGAGAGGAAAATAGATGCAGTGGTGCGGGGTTTAACTCGTCTGACCGTCGGGCAGTCCTCGTTAAACTGCCTGCCCAGACTGTGGCTCTCTGGCTGGTGTTCAGCATGCTAACAGGTGTTTGGTTGTTTGTTCGCTGGTTGTTTGTCATTTTCAGCTGGCACAAAATAACGCTTTCAGCTACCTTCCATCCATTCATTGAAATAATTGCCTTTTCATTGTAGTCTGTGGTGGGCATTTATCAGTGACCTGTACCTCCCCAGGGGACGTCTGGAGTCTGCATTAGCCTCCACTGTCCCCAGCAGCTTCCCCCAGGGAGAGGTGTGGTCGTGCATTGGCACTCTTTGCAATGCACTCTGGGAATGTGTAAGTTGTTGCCAATGTTAAAACGTCCTCATCTTTACCTCATCAGCACAGCTGTCAACAAGACATTTTTCTCACACTGACACAAAAACTTTTGCACCCATATAGATTCTTACTTGCACCAATGAAGTTATTAAGAAGTTAGAGAACATATTGGATGATCTGAAATGACCTTAGAGAAACAGATTCATTTGATGCATGAGATATTCTCATTTTATGGTAAAGCCAATTCTCTTCGTCTTATTTTATGGTGATGGGGCTGGGTAATACTGCTGGTTTTGATGACTGTCATCTTCCTTGCCACTGAGTTTATATGAGATGTCTAATGGAAAGGTGCGTGTTGTTTAGACCGAAATATAAAAAACATGATATTAGATCCTGTGGTCCCCTAGGGACATGATAGAAATAGTGGTGTTGTTGTTGATACAATGACGCACTCAAATGAAAATGATATACATGATGTGCATGTAGTGTAGCACAGCAGGATGCATCATGCAAGATATTTATGAGTTCGTGTTTTTGAAAAATGCCACAACTGTTTTCTTTTAACCTTTTTCAACAGAATATTCTGAACGAATTTGATTAAGGTTTTGAGAGTTGAGCTGTCCCTTAACGTGACAGAAACGGTCTCCGCTGCATCTGGGTTTATATATGCAGGCTGACTGTTGTTGCTTTATTTCCCCCATGGCCATAAAATCAGTGTAACAGGTTTGAATGGCCTCTAGATGTATTGCCTGGCAACATCCACAACAGTGCACCACTCCTTTGGTGAAAGAGGTGATACTTTGGTCTAGCTAGCAGACACACTGTTCTTTGTCTTGGATAGCCATTACGCCGTTCTGCCTGTTGCCTCCTGGGTAACGGTGTGAGCTCCAGACGGAACCTGTCTGCTTTCTCCCCAGGGAGGAGGAGGAGTGGAGGAGGAAAGGAGAGGGAGCTGGGATGGGGGGATGAGACAGACGAGTGCCGGGGGAGAAACGGTGGGAGGGTGATGTGTAGACGTCAGCTCAGATGAACGCAGCCTGTGGGTGTGTGGGAAACTGCAGGGGACGTGTGTGTGTGTGTGTGTGTGTGTGTGTGTGTGTGTGTGTGTGTGTGTGTGTGTGTGTGTGTGTGTGTGTGTGTGTGTGTGTGTAGGAGAGGAGAGGGGCCTGACTGAGACGAGTCTGTGAGCTCTGTTTATGAATGTCTGTGATCATTAACCACATGATGAGTCTTTGAGATGAACTTTTTTGGATGGGAAAAAAGTTTATTTATACTTGTTATTGAGTCCTGTGAAGATCTTTGGTTAATTCAGAATGAAGAATGTTTACAGTATGAATGCCATTGCCTTATGTTGAGAATGACAACACTGCACTGAATGACATGAATGACAGTCGACTGTCTGTTCTCTGGAGCCTTACCGTGCTAATGCTCAGATGGACTTGTTTTAGTTTGTCCAGATCTACGTATTTCCCCCCCGATACTCAAGAGAGACGGACCAGCCCTCTTATTTCCACTCAGTTCACAGTCTCACTGATACTGTCAGTTGTCCTTTCTGTTTTTTAAATTAATCCAACCAAGTTTTATTTAGTTTATCTTTCACCCTGAGACAGGCTTTAATAGGTGTTTGATTAAAGTAATTTGACTTGTGAATTTTAGGGATAATAATGTAAATATTTTATAACATGTCTTTATATTGCTGATATATATATAATGTATATATATATTAATAATGTAAACCTTATTCCAGTATATGCGCTATAAGTCCCAAAGGTGTGCGCCGCCAGTCCCTCCATTTTGTATTTATGGTCTTTGGCCAAGATGCAGCTATGATCCCCTCTTTAGCCATCCATTAACTGCAATTATCACCATAATTAGGGCTTTCAGCGCAATCAGCATTTATGCAGCCCTCTTTGGGAAGGAGTTAAGTGTCATTTGGGGAGGTGTCTGTGTGTGTGTGTGTGTGTGTGTGTGTGTGTGTGTGTGTGTGTGTTTCACTCACTTACAGGGTGCAGATGACTCTCCTTGACCTCCTCTGTAGCTTAGCTAGCGAGAGAGGGGTGAGATGAGGTCAGAGTATTGTATGAGGAGGCTTCTATCTTGGAGGGAGTGGAGATGAATTTCTGATGGCTCGGCTCAGGGACCTAAGAGCAAATGTTTGCTAAGGTGATTGCAAATAGCCAGTCTATGGAAATTTGCCCATGTGGGAGAGGAAAAGGGATGTTTTTTTCTAGGTCTGGCAATAGTTTTTTTTGGATACTTACAAATCTGAACAGTGATCACCTGTTTTAGTTTTATTTTTTCCCGCGGCAATGCACACCAGTCTTAGTGAAACTTTTGTTTTGTAAGATTAACTTTCTGTCAGGGGGGTAATAGTCTTAGAAGGAGCCATTTCAGCTGTATAGTTTTTCCTGGATTTTTTCTCACTCTCTCATTCACACATCATTAGCCACACAGCAGGGATAAGTTTGGGATTCTCTGTGGGGTGAGGGATGAAATTCTCGTTCTGTGAGATCTACTCGAAAAGTCACAGCACGAGACCTCATCCATCAGAGCAGATGCCATGACACAGACCACAATCACCTGTCAGCAGTCATAACCAAGAAGAAATACTGGTTTGCAACTTTATGGTGGCCAAATAACAGCTTCACAGGTTCATAGTAAAGACTTCTGACACAGTTGATTGCTGTCATTACAATTTTCTACAAATGTAACTTCACTGGAACATTTGATTTTATTTAGCATTTCTGATTCTATAGGTTCTCTATCACCCCCTGTGATGCACACACGTCACACAGTATCATCATATGTTTATAGATATGTATAGAAGTCTATGTCAGTCCTGTAGGAGCCCAGAGAGATGTGACATCAATGTACCTGAAGGCGGCTTCCCTCCGCCTTCACCTGTGGGTCTTCAAGAGCTGTCCGGTGAAGGCCATCACAGTCTTCAGCTACCTCTGATTGGACAGACAAATTACACCAAATCGACTTGTGAAGTAAAATGTGTCTTTGATTTTTGTTCTATATCTCTCCAAGGAGGAAGTCAGAAAGGCTGAAATGTTAGATCAGCAATCAATTGACTTGTTCTGCTTCTTCTTGGCCACCCAGTGTGAAAGTCAAATACAAAAAGACCCTTCCAAAAATAACCTGCACCTTCCCAAAGAACCCTTTAGCAGACCTCTAAAAGAAACATTTCCTTTATTATGCAATCAAAGCCTGTGAAATTAATGGACTAAATTCATCATGGTCTTCTGCTGTGGCCCTCTGCCAGGATTATTAATGTAGAAGGTCACAGTCCTCATCCAGACATAACTGAGCTGAGGCCATGGTGGCATTTACCCCCATATCCATCACATTTATATTTCTGAATCTATGGTATAGAAAGTCAGCTTGGGACTTTAATGTCACAACATGAATATTATGACCATAATCAAGCTACTGTAGACTGTGTCAAGCTCATCTTCCTTCTCATAAGTACAGTTGGATGATATTTTCCATTTAAATGTAATAGAGCAAATAATGAAATACTTAAGTAATCATGTTGAAGTAAAAACTGACTTATTTATTGTCTAAAATGGCCACATAACATATTCTAACTGGCCACATTGTTAACCACATCCCTTGAAAAATGGTTCTTGTATTCACACATGTTTATATGTTACTTTGTATTTTTTTTTTACTAAAACAACGTTATTTGTCTTTATAGCTGCCCGTCCCGACATGGCCGACTCTGCTCTGGACTCTCCACTGCACCTCCGTCTGACTCACGCCGAGACCCTAATAACTCCTCACTACTTCGGATGACTCTTCTGGGTAACGTACAGCCCTGATGCATTGCTGCTGTCACCCTGGCTGGAGAGCGTTAAGGCTCCTCGCCGCCATCTGACTGCCCCCCCCCCGGGGGGAATGGAAGAGACCCATCACTGGTGTCTGGCTCTCCTGCTGATGGTGATGGAGGGTAAGAAGGCATTTAAACCACGCAGAAATGAATGAGGTGCTGCTGAGCCTCGGCACCGCGGCTTTAAGCTAATGGTTTGCCCAATGATGTATTGTGAGTGTGTGTATGGAGCTTAAGGCAATGATAGTGTTACGATAAATCTGTCTTTCCATCTCCTGCTAAAGGCCTGTGTCCCAAGAGGTGTGGTCCTTCAGGTGTGTGAAGTTTTATTTTTGTGTGTGTGAGTTTGTGGTACCCAAACATCACTGTGGAGGTGTCCTTACTTGCATTACTTTGGTGTAAAAAGTATCACATTTCTCCTGTAATGAATTTCCTGTCAGTTTTCCTTTAGGAAAGATAACCACACAGACTGTAATTAAACTGCACACCCATGTGGTTCTGGAATTAGACTGGCTTCAGGCTGAGGGATGCAGTTAGACACTCCATGCATTTCCGAACGAATAATTCAGAGGATAGTTTTCAGCTGATGTAGTCCAATTTTGATTTACTTGTTCAGTGATGTTTACTGATCCTCGTGCTTTGTACAAATCAGCTCACTACTGTTTCTCAAACATATCTTCATTCCCACATGACCTGGAGTCAAAAAGAAAAAAATGACTTAGGCCCATGTGCTCTCATGTTACCCACTGCAATATACTGTACAGTATGTCCACCATTGTGTCTCATGAGAGTGTGGACTATTGAGCCAAATACAATAAACCAGTTTGCAGTTTGGTCTGAAGATTGTTCCCTGGTAAAAAAATAATATGATTTATATGCCGTGCCTTAGTTAGCAGTGATGAAGAGAAGTGAAATTAATCAAATGACCAATTTGTTTCTGCATACATCTCTACCATGTAAGTATGTCAGAGGGAGAGATTCTGCTGGAGACAAATGAATGACTGTATGAGAGGTTTATTTTCTAGTGCTCAATGAGAAAACAAAGTGTATGTGCTGATTAGACAGGCAAGACAGAGCCAGTCGCCTGAGCGCAGTCATGAGGGATATGTGCCCATACTTTACATTCTCCTCCAGTTCTGGGGAAGTCATGTGCAGCGGCTAAGACTGCTAGCTGGGGAGGCTACTGCTTTATTGGGTGGTAACAGAGAACTTCAGTAGAATTCCAATGCTCATCATTACCAAACACAGTTAAACTTGACGTCACAACACACCACAACAGTCTGGGTTTGCGTAGTTGATGTTGACTTTAATGCACTCTCTTTACACCTCAGAGTCACTTGTCCTGGATGACCTTGCTGTCTGTTAGTTCAATAAATCCATCCGAAAATGGCAACGGAACGATTTGCGCTCAGGAACATTATAGAACTCAGCTCGACTTGTATTAACAACTCTCCTCTTCCTGGGCAGACATGAGCCCATCTGGTTCCTCGGGCATCTCGCTCCACTGTATGGCTTGACCTTTGACGGGGCTGGAGCTGAGGCCGGGTTTGTGGTGGTCACCTTGCTGTGGGCGGAGGGGACTGCAGGACGTGCTGGCAGTGTGCGTCTCTGGTAGGATAAACTCGTGCTCCTGAAACCTGAGGGAGGGATGAATGGAGGGGAGAGAAGAGGTGGTTTGTTTGTACAGTGACAAGTTGGACGTGAGAAATAAAAGAAGACAGAGATTTGGATTCCAGGGAGATCTCTCATTTGAACAATAGCCAAATCCACACAAGTAAATAAGAATCCACAGAGTTGGACGAAATAATCCCCTATGAGATGGAATAGGCGTACTTGTTTATCCAAAACAACAGGAAGTCCTTAAAACTTCTCAAAATATAGTAACATTAATCTTAATTTAACCTGAAATTATGTAATGCCTCTTTTAATATGCATTATGGGATCGTTAATGTGGAACCAGACCCTCCCTTAATTTCTCTTTAATGTGTTGGTATGTGATATTAGCAAACCCCTTAATTATCCCTTAATCAATGCAGAAATCTAATTAGTTTTTCCTTCAAACTCCATTGTACACTGACTGGCTTCTATTTCACAAAGCCTTGGAGTCACTGTTATGGATCAGTGATTTCCTCCACCCTTATAAACCACAGTGATGACCGCAGGAGGCTATCTAACGTGGTAGTCATACATAAAACATATTTTATTAACTTATTTTTGGAATTGTAAAAGTATGCCATTACTTAAAAATGGCCATCACTTGGGAGCTTTATAGTGATGTGTGCATCTAAGATGTCTGTGAATTTGGATTTACTATATCATGTCCATGCTGCTGCTTGACTGAGTCATCACACCAAACTAGCCGGCCGCTGCTCTGAGCCCCTGTAGAGCATAGCGAGAAGGCTGAAGGTATTTCAGGAGTTTTGGCTCTAGGATTTTCACTTGCAAGGGAGGAAAGGTGGGCACGCCAACAGGGCGCTATCTGGAGCCTATGGTGATGAATACTCTCATTAGTTACGATAAGGCAAAATTAAACAGGGCGCTTCGGTGGAATATGAGTTCTATCCAACTAATTAAGTCTAACTGAGATAAAAACCTGACTGCAAATGAGTTTTTTCTAACGATTAGTTCACCCTATAACCCCCATCTGGAATAGGGACATAAGTCACCATAATCTGACCAAAATATAGTGTGCTTCAAAGCATGACACAAGGAAGTAGAGAGTGGACTGTAATTGTGTTTTTTTGTTGTTGTTTAAAAAGGAATGTTCTGAGAGTGAATTAACAGTGAAGTAGCCCTAGCGTGACCCTTATTGTCTCTGCTGTGCCCTGTTCCCTTTTGTGCTTTTATTATATAATGGGAACGGAAAGAAATAACACAAGCTCAGGAGCAACAACGATGATCTTTTACAAGCAAAAATCTCATAAACTGTGGTGCAGGATTTTGATAAGACCTCACAGACTCGTGATGGCCCTGGACCCCCCCCACCCCCCTGCTGCTGACCGCCCAGACGCTAACTGTCCGTCTGTCTGTGCGCTGGTCTGACTCACCCCCCTCCTGCTCCCGTGGCTGAGGCGGACTCCACAGAGACAGCACGATCCCAGCCCGCTATCGGAGCCATCCTGGGACCAGGCAAAACAAAAACAACAAAACAGAGACACAGCTGACACCCTCTCAGACTAACCGTCTCAGATAAAGTAGCTCTCCAAAGGCTGTTATTATGATTGGCTCAGCTCAAGACAGAGATAATGAGAGGGATGCTGAGGCAGTTTCTTGAACACATGTTTACACCTACATGGGCTGATGACTCATTCATGCATTTAATGTTGTTTTTTATCTGAAGAATCTGCCCAATGGATTATCAGGGATGCTGTAAAATCCAAATGAGGAAACAATGGCGATTTGTTGAAATATATATGATGTGCCAAAAAATCAGGGGTTTAAAAAGGGGATATAATGAGTTTATAGCAGTGATATATGAGATAGCACAATTGCCACTATGGTGTGGAGTATAACAAGTGTTTATGGGCAGTAAATTAGGTCTGCTCTTTAAATCTAATATAAAGTGTCCTTTCTCTCCATCTGCACAGTGAGTCAGCAGAATCCCATACTGTGTACAGGCCGTGTGGCCTTATACCATTCACTGACTCACTGTTTACCAAACTAAGAGCCCTTGTATGGCAATACATGCATCTATAGATAAAATGAGTCTTGTAAACTTTTTAATACTGGAGTTTTAATGGAGAAGTGTATTGTGGATCAGTGGGTATGGGATGGTCATAAATAGTTATTCATGGTCAGTGTGGTGTGGAAATGAATGTGTGGTTGGCCTACACCTGAGGCAAAATGGCACAAGGACAAGTTGAAGGGCACGGAGCTCTGCCATGGCCATATGCTGTATCTTGCAACATTAGAGAAAGTGAAACTAAATCTATCGAGTCAGCCTGTGAATCAGATGCACTCCAAAATGTAATGGGTTTTTCTTCCTTGGCCCAAGTTTCATGAAAATCAGGCTGGTAGTTTTTGCACAATCCAACACACACACACACAAACAAACCAAGAGAACAGCAGACCGCTCTGAAAACATAACTTTCTTTGGGAGAGCTAACTAGCAAACAAAAGCAATTTACTCATTTATACCCCATGCAATGTCATATCTACAACACTGATGTTGTGGTGCTTCCTCAAGAGAGGAGCATGTGGAGGTGAGACATGTATGTATAGGAGGAGCATGTGGAGATGAGACATGCATGTACAGTATGAGAGGAACATGTGGAGGTGAGACATGTATGTATTAGAGAAGCATGTGAAGATGAGACATGTATGTATGAGAGGAGCATGTGGAGGTGAGACATGTATGTATTAGAGGAGCATGTGGAGGTGAGACATGTATGAGAGAAGCATGTGGAGGTGAGACATGTATGTATGGGAGGAGCATGTGGAGGTGAGACATGTATGTATGGGAGGAGCATGTGGAGGTGAGACATGTATGAGAGAAGCATGTGGAGGTGAGACATGTATGTATGGGAGAAGCATGTGGAGGTGAGACATGCATGTATGGGAGGAGCATGTGGAGGTGAGACATGTATGTATGACAGCAGCATGTGGAGGTGAGACATGTATGTATGACAGGTGCAGATGAGAGTCCCACTCACTCGTACTGTTCTGGGCACATGCGGAGAAGAGGGACTGGCCTGGGAGACACAAATAGAGAGCAAATGTTAGAGGAGACAGCCACAGCATGAGCTACACACACACACACACACACACTCACACACACACACTCACATTCACACACACACACACACACACATACACTCATTCACACACACACATTCTCACACACACACACACACACACACACACACACACACACACAAACACACACACACACACACACACACACACACACACA
The DNA here is from genome assembly GCF_018492685.1 of Alosa sapidissima. Lineage (NCBI taxonomy): Eukaryota > Metazoa > Chordata > Actinopteri > Clupeiformes > Clupeidae > Alosa > Alosa sapidissima. The sequence goes on from NC_055975.1 coordinate 14,385,182, forward strand.
CACACACACACACACACACACACACACACACACACACACACTCACATTCACACACACACACACATACACTCATTCACACACACACATTCACACAAACAAACACACACACACACACACAGACCCACACTGAATTAATGCGCAAGGGGAATACCTACTCTTCCACCCACCGGCTGCCAGGCCACATGAGCGCAACAGCCTGCTCGTCTACCTGTCTACCTGTCTACCTGCATGTCAACCTGTCTGTCTAATTGTGTGTCAGCCTGCCCGCATGCCCGTATACATGTCCAAATATAGCCAGCTGACCACATCAGACACAACCTGATACAACCTCTCTGCTCCTGAATATGAAAGTAAACTGTATTGGATATTGCACATGGAAACATTTAAGATGTGAAAGTCCAAAACTCACAGAAATAATCAAAAAAACAAAACTCCACCACATAAACAACAACAAAAGAATTGTATGCGTAGAGATATGTGACAAAGAGGACAGATGAAAGGAGAACAGCTGTTGCAATTGAAGACGAAAGGACACTAAACAGCGAGAGAATGATAAATGTCCTGTCCTCTCATTTCCCCTGCTGGTCTCCCTAAACAGACGACTGATTGCTTCTGTAATTACATGCAAATCCACCAGAGGGAGGGAGCCATTTGTTCGTTGACACAGGAGTGCCACAGCTGAGGAGACGAATGAATAGCCCTGACGTTGGCTGCCGGAGACACAACACGGACGCAGCAATGGAAAGACACAGAGCCAATCGGGAGGTTTTTTTCCCTCCGCCCCCATTCACCACGGATGGGATTTCATTTCACAGAAAGTCGGAGTCAAAGTGCCAGTCATACGGCAGCACTGAAAATATCACTGGAGTTGAGAATTGAGGAATTATGCTCTAAAAGCACAGATTTATGGTGGATGGATTTTAGGGGGGAAAAAAGAAGTCAGCAAAGAATGATAAAATTCCATGGCCACAGTGACTTAAGCAATTTAGCATATACTCAAACCACAATGTTGTTTTTAAGGTTACACTTGGTTATGCTTGGCATTTTAACTAAAATAATATATTCATAAATAAACTAGTTTTGCCATTAAAATTATATTAAAATGAATGTCCGTACCCATGAGAAGTATCCCATAAGCCAATATAACCTTGAAGTAATGAAAGCAATTATGATACCTCAGCATAATCTATCTATCTATCTATCCATCTATCTGTCTGTCTGTAGGCCTTATGGTTATATATGGTGGAGCAAGTCATAGATTGGCTAGATTATTGGAAAACCTTTTTACAGCCGTGGCCTACTGGTTAGCACTTCGGACCTGTAACCGGAGGGTTGCCGGTTCGAACCCTGACCAGTAGGCACGGCTGAAGTGCCCTTGAGCAAGGCACCTAACCCCTCACTGCTCCCCGAGTGCCGCTGTTGATGCAGGCAGCTCACTGCGCCGGGATTAGTGTGTGCTTCACCTCACTGTGTGTACACTGTGTGCTGTGTGTGTTTCACTAATTCACGGATTGGGATAAATGCAGAGACCAAATTTCCCTCACGGGATCAAAAAAGTATATATACTTATACTTATACAGTAATATTATAAGAAAAACAAATCTAAAAAGACCAAATGCATTGTAGAGTATATCTGTAAGGTTTCCTCTGCGTATAGTTATGATGCTTCCCACAGCTCTCACATGTCCATACTGTCCTCCTCCAGGAAAAGATGCACTGGCAGGTAGCCCAGCCGTGGGTGCTTGGCAAAGTACTTCTTTGATCGAAACTTGTTCTTCAGCACTTTGGTGAAGTCACGCACATCCTCTCCAGAAGTGGTCTAAAAGGAGAGAGAGCTTTTAGCTTGTGGAGAATGCAGGGCCAATTGTGTGAAATACATATTGGCACATTATATTGTCTGGGGCCTGAATTGACTTGCCCTTGTTCTTGCCTATTTCAGCTCTTAAAATGTTAAAGCACTTAAGCTTGTACATGGTGAACACACAAGTCTGTAAAAGGTTACTAAGGCGTTTTGCAGTTGTGGGGAAAAAAAACAAGCTTCCGTCTAATATGATCTGAAGTCAATGCTTCTGGTCAGCTTTACTTGTACCTTTTGAAAATTGGAGAAAAGTAGACAGCATGACGGAGAGAGAGAGAAAGATGTAGTGAAAGGAGGAAAAAACGAGAAAGGAAGTTGCGGCGAAAACTCACTGGGGTACAGTACTCCACCATGGGGTAGGTCAGCTTATGTCCCTTTGCTGTCCTTCCCGAGAAGAAACAGTTTTGGCACACATCATAGTTAAAGTGCTTCAGGCTGCGATACCTTAAATACAGATATGAAACAGACTTCAGTATAACAGCAAGATATAGAGGCAAAAAATCTAATTCAATTCATGAAGAATAAACGACTCCTGTATCACAGATTAATTTGATTGTCGTGTGCTGATTAATGCTGCCTTCAAACTGGAGCTGCCTGATGTGTGTTTATGCATTCAGGGATGTGTGTAAAGTAGAGCAAAATATAATTCAACGAGGTCCAGGCTTTGCTGTCCATCATTTTACTGTTGCTGAATGCTTACATCTACACTGTACTCACGTTGAATACTTATACTACAGAGTTTGCTATGTTGAAGTGAAAAACTCTTCTTTTAGTGGTGAACCCACACACTGTCTAAAGAACCAGTGTCTATAATGATGTGATTCACTGTCCAGTAAGGTCCAGGCTGTGCTGTGCAGGTTGTACCTGAAGCCCAGCATGGGGCACTCCCTGCAGATGTTGCAGCGGGCCTGGTGCCGAGCGCTCTCGGCTGACACCACCCGGTGGAGCACCGGCAGCCACACCATGGCCTGGGGCTCCAGCTGCATCCAGTCCACAAACTGCTCCAGGTCAATTTCCCCATCACTGCCCACCTGCAGGGCACACAACACACTCGCTGGGCATGTTTGGCAGTCAAGAGGAATCGTGTCTTCGCAGAACAAAATATAAAGTTTTGTTCTATCTTAGTTGCTGACAAAAAGATGGCAATTAGGGATTAGCTCCTGAGCCAGTCTGGTAAAACTGGACTTAGTCTGTTAAACTCATAACGGCTTTGGCTTCCCCTTGACATCAGTTATGCAGCTGTTCAGTGGAATTGCTAAGCATGCTACAGAGAAGGTTAAATCATTCTTGCATCTTATTCTGGCTGAATAAAATGCGCAAAACTGCGCGCCAAGGAATAGTATTAGCCAGGTTGCAAACTCCCATACTGGCATTCAAGTTGTAAAGCAAAGCAGCAGATGTGGTTGATTGTAGGTTCACAAACCTGACTGAACATATCCTGCACCCACAACAAAATAAGTTTTATTTATAACAAATAAAATTTATTATAACAAATTCAGGAAAAGTGTTATTGTACTGAGGCTTACATGTGTGTCCCAACTTGTTGCAAATTCTATACATTTTGACCACTATTTAAGATAAAGGCAATTCATACAGCGATCGGTAACACTACTTGACAGTATCAACACTGTCATGATACATGAATCCTAACTCTAACCCTAATCCTAACTCTAACTCTATTCCTAACCCTAATCCTAACCCTAACTTGTTATGACAAAAACCGAATGTCACTTAATAACAGAAGCATTATGTCATAAACGTTTATGATTTGTTTATGACACATTCATGACAGTGTCATGTCACTCCTAAGTCAATCATAGATATATATCTATGATGTCGATACTGTCAAGTGAAGTGTAACCCAGCGATCCATTACATTCTGTGGCATTTGATGGAATTTGGAAATTTTTGGCTCACCTTCATTGGCAGTAGCCAGAGAGAACACACTGGCCACATTGAGGAAAAAATCAGACAATTCCCACTGGCTACTCATTATTTGTGAGCACGACTGCAATTAACCTTCTCTGAAAACACCTGGCTTGGCAGAAGCTTTATCGCCTCTCTCATGTCACGCACGAGAATTGTATAAAGAGCAACTCTGGAGGGAAATCTGAGGATCTGCTCGAAATGAAAACATAATAGCTTCTCAATATGCCACAAAGACGGCGCTGAAACAACATCTGACACCACATGCCAACTCCACGCCTGTTGTGAACTGATATGCCAGCTTTCTAAAAAAAATCTCCAAACTCAGACTGTGTCCCAGAGTAACCTTGCTAACAAGGGGTTAGCGTAGGGGCCATTGCTAATTTTAACCCTGCGCTCTATCACACTGAAGTCGATCGTTCCCCTCTCTCCTAAAGCTGCATTAAAACTGCTTCTCCAGTTATGGATCAATTACCGGCAGGCCATAAAGAGCTTGGCTATCAGGAGGCACCTCCTTCATTACATGCAACATTAAATGGAATGAGCTGTGGTGTGGTGAGAGTAAAGCACAGAGAGAGAGAGAGATGTAGGGAAAACTTAAAAAGAGAAGGAGAAAGAGAGAGCAGAAGACAGAATGAGAAGGAGTATGTGTGTGAGAGAGAGAGAGAGAGAGAATCAAGGGAATGATAGAGGGAGAGAAAGGAACGAGAAAGAGGGAGTCACAGGAGTGACATAGAGAAGAGTCCTCTCAAGATATATAAATATTCCAATACAGCCACCAGGGCGCTCTCTGTCATAGGCACTTCATCAGAGAGCATTATGGGTAGGGCTGTGAATAAATCTTTGGGATTTGTTGGGCTCCCAAAGCGGATGCGAGTTCCCCTGTGGCTGTGAGGAGTTGTACAAACACGTCCTGAAGAGGGGGACAGACTGTGTGATGCCGTCTCCTCCCAGCGGCTTACTTCCATTCTGTTTCATCTTTTCACTTCAATTTAAGGCAATCGATTCACAGCAGAAAAATATCTCTCGCTTTAACCCATACTGCCATTTTATGAGACCAAATAGAGAGGTTCTGGCTCCTGTTCACTCCCCCAAGGAAATAAGGGTTGCAAAAAGCTCTCGAATATACCTGTTGACACCACATGAAATGTGGCCCAATATATGCACTTTATCTAACTCGGGAGAATTCGAACAAACTGACTGGAAAATATCTTTCTTCTAGAACTTCTTTCCTTTCATTATAAAGACCTTGAAAACAACTTGAGTTAATCTCCAGTGCCTCCAACGGCATCGTTGCTTTCTCTCACACACACAGTTCCTCGTTTATGAATAATCTAATCTCCGTCCGCAAAGGGGTTGACACCAACAGCAGCGACGCGTGCTCAACTGCAGACAGCCAAAATATTACAGTAGGCTAGTATGGATTTACTCAGAGAGAAATTACATAAATGAATTTCTTTTTTGTCTTAGAGACGGTCTGTACATCTGTCACTGGATTGTCCCCAGTGGTGAAGGAGCCGCATATCGATGTCGCATGCCTATATGAAGCTTTAGGGGTCCCTACTTGTGATGCTGTCGGTGTAAAATTGCAACGGCAGCCAGGTGACCCTCGCTAACGGGGTCTCCTGGCGCCTCGGGCTCTCGCTTTACCAGCTGGAGGCAGCTGCGTACGCTGGGCTCCACGTTGCCCTCTCCGAAGGCGGACGCCTCGTCTAGCTGCTGCGGGATCTGGAGGGAGGCGCTCAGGAGCAGGGCCAGCCCCCGCTGGTCACATGATTCCCCCGGGGCCACCACCTGACAGAAGAGGTCTAGAGGGAAGGGGTCAGAGGTCAGAGGTGAGAAGGGGGCACATCCACCTGACAGCAGGTATATAATGACTTTATTCATATAGTGTCGGTCATGGATCTGAGGTCACCATCCATGCAGGAATAGTAATGGTGAAATTACTACATGAAATCATTCCAAACACTAACACCAAAATGTATAGTGATGCAGGCGAGAATCCTAAACCCCAATCAAGTAGCAAATGAGTAGAGATATAAAAAATCACAAGTTAAAGTATAGAATAAATACAACTGAATAGAATAAATGACACAGTGAGTGGTTCTCCCTTGATAATTATCTGATAAAAACCAAGAAAAGGCTGGATGTATCTCTCAGTTAATAATGCTCTACCACCATATCAAACACTTGATTCCCACAGTCAAACATGTATGCTATGACAGATGGAATGTTCACCAGCAGAAACACACAAAGACAGAGAAAATGGAGCACTAAATGCTATTAGTATTATCCCAACAGCCATGGAAGAAAAGATGCATTATTTTAGAGCAAAAAGCTAAATATCAGTGGAATCAAAGTGATCTATATCCCTGTCAACTCAATGGTTCCAAACACTGAAATGATTGAAAAGTTGCATAGATAAATAATTAATTACTTTTAACAATCGTCTCCCTAGGGCAGGGGTGGGCAAACTTTTTGGCTCAAGGGCCACATTGGGTTTTGAAAATTGGCCAGCAGGCCGCACAACAACCCCCCACCCCCCCCCCCAACGGCTCACGCATAAAAAAATACATTTTTTATAGCCTATAATTTAGTATGAAAAGTATTTGTTTTAAAATATTAATTGCTTAAAAATACTGCTAATTGTATGCTGTTTAACAAATGTATAAATTGTGCACTGTCGCTTTAAGACAGTCGCTTTAATTCACGTTTATTTCTCAATGATCTTCTGCCTGCTCCACTATGGCTAGTGCTGTACCTATGGCTGGGCCCTCTCACAGTTTTTAAATGGTCAGTAGTGGGAACTACTGTTGCCTTTATGATTTCCTTTTAAATCTTTCTTATAAGAAGGAGATATCAGTTATCAACAATCACAAGCCAGCTGGAACCTGCAAAGGAGATAACTAAGAGTTAACTTAGTTTAACATGATGTTATCTCTATTTAACATGATGTTTTGACATTGACATTGTAAACGTTATCTAAGGAGAGTGAAAAGCAGTTTGCAGTAAAGCTAACCAACATCGTCTCTATCGCAGGAAAAAAATAGCGAGTAGCCTGATAACTAAATGAAATGCTCGGCGGGCCGGATGAAAGTGCTTGGCGGGCCGGATCCGGCCCGCGGGCCGCAGTTTGCCCACCACTGCCCTAGGGCAACCCCATGTATAAAGCTGTCCTGGTTTCAGACATCCGAAAGCATCAGGATGCACATCACTTGCCACTGATGTTCCTTTCTCTTTAAAATTCCTTTCTCCTGCCTCATCTGTTCACAGGCAATTTTGATCTTATCTAATGCATGTAGGGTTGTTTCGCATGGCGGGTGGCAAAATGCATGCACTCTCTAACGTTTTCATTTACTTTGTATGTAGGCCTACTGTTTTGGATGATTTGGAAGCAGCAGAACCCCATTGAGACTCTAATAGTCAAGAGCACACTATTCCGATGGAGGAAATAGGATAGGGGGAGGAAAGCTCATTTGGGTGGTGATGGTAAACATTTAAGCTAAATTTGACATTACAGCACTGATTTGAACTAGAGAAATGCAGAAAAGCAGTCTCAACATAATCTGGACATTTTCTATAACTGGACTGGCAGAGACATGGGCTCATAGGCAGGAAGCACATATACATAAAACATAAATGTACATAAATATAAATTGGCTCGGATAAAAGCATTTGCTAAATGAACACACCTAAGTTGTCAACATTTTCCAAATGGCACATCTCTACTGTTCTATTCTATGCATACTTTTAGTCTATTGATTTTTGGCACCTTGCAAGACCAAGCCGATAGTTCATGAATTATAAGGATGTTACAACTTACATTTGTACTTATCCTCCAGGTGTCCTTTGGAGAGCGAAAGGAGACCGATCTTCATGGACAGCGCCCGCACCTTCCCACTTCTTCCTCTGCAGAGAAAAATGACCCCATGAAACCATCCAAAGCTTTTGTTGAACAGGCACTTCATTTTGTTTTATGAGGATTGGGTTTATCCTGTGGAACATCTTTTTTTTTTATCAAGGTGCCCTTTAAAATTCAAGCTACAGAGTAAATGCATAACTCATGTGCAACACATCTAACACAATCGCCTTTTGGCAGCCAATCCTAAACCATACATTACACTATACAAGAGCCAGAGACATGGTTGGATTATGTATATGGATGTTATAGACTTGGAATTATCTGTAGATCAGTCATTTTACAAAGTACAAATAATAGCAAGGACTTTTCATTTTTATTTTGCAGTTGTTGACATGCAATCTGTTATCAATATGCATTGCTTAAAAGCTATTTGAAAAAAATATTGGTTTAGTTTGTCTTCACCATTTGTGTAGTAAGGACTTTCTATACTGAAATACAATTACTGTCCTCCTACAATATAACAATGTCATATCCGTGAATTTATTATAAACCTTTCTGAATTTCTTAAAAAAATCCTCTTTTGAAGATGGCCCATATACTGGTCCAGTCTAATGTAGTGTTGAGAGCAGAAGAGCACGTACATGTCATAGACGTTCAGCAGCCAGTTTAGGCACATGTCCACACAGAGGGGCATGTTGACCAGGTCAGGATGCTTCTGTTCCAGCCTGCTGTAGATGGACCCCAGACAACTCACAATGTCAGCTACATCCAGGAACTCTCCGTTCTGGGTCAGCTGGTGCTGGTCAAAGACACTTTGGGCCATGCCCAGGTCTAACAGGTCCACTGCAAACACACACACACACATACACACATACACACACACACACACACACACACACATACACACCTAATTCAACGCAAAATCTCATTTTCTCCTCTTTTTGCCCACCTCCTAAGGGACCTTCCCTTAATGACATTCACTCAACGCATATTAATGAAAGCTATCCGAGCATAACCCAATCAGGGCCAGTCCAATGATGGTGCCCGCGCGTGGGGAAGGCTGAATGGATGAATCCTCATTTCCTCGCTGGGCTCCCCGTGTTCACTAATTAAAAAGTCCTGTTTGGCTGTCGCGCCTGGGACTCCATAATGTGACAGCGCTCTGGCTCGCCGGGTCCAGCTGCCAGCTGCTGAGATCTTTGACGGGGAGTTGAAGGGAGACGCTGGCCAGTATGGATAAGAAGGACGTGCGGGGTAAGAGATGTGAGGAGTTTTGGGGAGTGGGGTGGGGGGTGATGGGAATGTGCACCCTTGCGCTCAAAGCCATTTTGATTTGTGCAACTCATTTTACAGTAAATTCACCACACTTCAACATCTTTCTTCTATTTAATCTAAATGCAAAAGCCAAAAAACAATCAAAAACACACAAACTAATGCTATGTTAATTTGTCTTCCCTTTAACGACCAGGTAATGTATTCCCTTAACTCTGTGGAATAATTCTAAAGCCAGACATAATTATTAAGCAAAGAGAAAATCTTAATGAGCAAGGCTATGTATTGTAGCTTTGTGTGTTCACTGTGCCCTGCAACAGCCAGACAGCCAGCTCACACACTCTCTTGTGTGAGCACTTCACTGAGGGTGCTGACTGAGTTGTTTTTCACCTCCTCAAGTGATTTGCAGGGACTCACCATAGCTAATGGAGGCTGCTGCTCTTAATTATGTGCCAAATGCTTCTTCATATTTTTTTGCCATGAGGAATGTGAGATCCGCCGTGCCATTGTTAATCTGGGTGCATGAGTTGTTCTGAAGCCTATGAGTATAGCTGCTTGATCTTGGCTGTGACCCCCTACCTCTCTGGCCCGTTATAAGTGATTGCACATATCGATTGTGTTGCAAGTTGTTTTATTTGCTTCGGAGAGCATAGCAGGGAGGCATCACTTACAGCACAGGGCCTTCTGCAGCCTGCGTGTCTTCATTGCTGTTCGGTAGGCGGAAAACCTCACGTGGTTCAGATCAGCTGGAGGGCAACATCACATGGAAGATATATGCAGACAAACAACAGCATCTCTGTTTACTGTACATTTCTGGCATTAGTGATTAGTGGAGTGTGTTGCCTTGTTGACAAAAGTTAGAAATGCTGCCAGTACCAACAGCAGGTAATGCCAGCAAGTAATCTTTAAGACATTAATCATGCATCTCGTTTCTGCATTTTAATCTTCTGTTGTAGAACTAACGGAGGGATGACCCCTAGGTGATGCTCTATGGATCTGGACATCGCCCAGTCTGTCTAAATAGCCAGCAGCATATCATGTTAAATATATTTGTAGTCCTCATACTCCCTTTCTAAAATGTAAGCACTCTAAGGCTGCATTTGGAGAAGTGGAATACTAATTTAGTAAAGACTGACTGTATGATATGGGGGGGGGGGGGGGGGGGGAATCTCCCAGAAGAACAGAGGATTGTATTACAATGTGCTCTCTGAATCATGTTACCTGAGCGAGACATCATAGGCTCCTTGGCAGAGACCCTTCACTCATTCAATTCACAGCACAGGAATTTCAACTCCGTTCTATTAGTGTAGCAATATATTGTCGCCTCTTTGTAAGACATGCTGCACAAGTGACACAACTTCATCATCATCACAGGGACAGATCTCATTCCACAGCTAGACATGCTCAGCATCCGTATGGCCTCTAAGCCTCTGTAGCTCAAGTTATTTACTGTGGTCCCGTGCCCACAAGCAAGCCAGTGTTATTGAATGGCCCAACACAGACAGCGCAATTACCAGGAGGAATCATCACTGTCAGGATTATCCCCATCACTGAGCACTGCCATTACACAGGCCACTGACATCACTGGATTGGATTTATAATCCAGAATCCAATAACCACCAATCTGTTAAAATGTATTTTCATATTATTTGATTTGATGTTATTCTTAATAAATAAATAAACATAACATTATTTTGCATCAAAACATATTATGATATGATTAATCAGATAGACCTTGTTAATTCACAGTTGATGAGATGTCTTCAGTCATGCACAACATATGAATACATGCCTGGAGACATGCCTGTGGATATGGGTGTGTTGTTGATGTCATGTGGGTTATGTGGAGACATGCCTGTGGATATGGGTGTGTTGTTGATGTCATGTGGGTTATTGTGGAGAGCATTTGAAACATTACAAACTGATCGCACATCCACGATTCCACAGGATATTAAAGTGGTAGTGCAGTTTGTCTACAAAAATAGCAAAGGTGATTGGTGCTATGTCAAGCTGAGGACAAATGCCAGCCTCCACTTCACTGCGTCTCATCATGATATTCAATACAGCATTAGCAACAGGTTGTCTTCAGGCTGTGTTTTATCTTCACGGAGAGTTACATTTATGCCCTCATTTTGACACCAAATCAGACACTATTTAGACAGAATTCAACTGGGAAAACAATTCAGGCACAATTGAACTGTATAGGTTGTGTCTTCCCCAAGCCACAGTGTGAAGGGTCAAGCCTTTGACCTGGTGTACTGCCACTGTGGAAGAGAGCAGCTAGCTCAGCAAGATGAATTCTTGCAAAGGTGATGCCTGACAGACTGTCAGCCACATCACAATTTAAAGTCAATTAAGTTAGTGTTCCACTTCTCAACAGGTAATTGGGCCACTTCCAGGTCCATAGAGCACAGGAAATGGAATCCATCTAAGCATGGCAAATAGACCTGCTATTACACAAATCTAGGTACAGGATAAGACTTTATTACTATAACACAAAGGCTCTTTAACAGCGTATTATTACATTAAAACTGAATCCAGTCCGGTAGCTTAAGTTGTTAACAGAACTTTAAACATTCCCATACATAGACAGAAAAGAATAAATATAGTGTTGGGTTCAAGCTCGTTTTCTCCAAAGATGTATGACCTAATATTTGTTCATGTTAATTTAATGGGCTTACCCATAGAGTGGAACAGCTGTGTCACTTTTGGATGGTCCCAAGTGGTGGTCTGCAGCTCATGACTGTAAAGAGGTACAGAAAAGAGGGGAAAACAGTAAATGAAAATGAGATGTTAATAAGTTATGATTTATAGATGTGCTTTGTTTGGATTCTTTTATACAATTGCAATGAGCTCTGCAATATCCTGTTTACAAATAGTATTTGCATATTTTATATTTCCATATAACCTCTGCTGTCTGTGTTGTGTGTGTGCGTTATTTATTACTGTATTTATTGTGTATTGATTGTGTCCATTTGTGTCTTATTATGAAGCCAAAGACAAATTTCCACAGTAAAGGATATTATTATTATTATTATTATTATTATTTAGCCTAGAAATCTAGACGCACCCTAGTGGCAGCAAATGAAATTTGCAGCCAGGGTAGTCTAGCAACTCTCCGTTGGCTTGCGAGCTGGAAAAATTAAACTTCTATCAGGCTAATCACATCGTGTATAGAGTCGGCGACGGTTACACATGAATTTCCTGCTACTTGAAAACAAAGAAGATCGATGCTGCTGCTCATGAACAGCGGTCTTTGAATCAACTTCTGTTTACCTCATAGTGTGGAATTCTGAAAAATATCTCCTCATTTACTTTGCCTAAATGCGCTCATCCACTGAATAAAAAACATGCTTTATAATGTTTTAGTGGACTGCATTGTCATTTATGGAGACTGGCTAAAAGCACTCATTGGGGGACTAACAGCAGTGCTGTAAATAAGGGCCATGGGCTGGGCCGCCGCTGATGCAAGATTTATATTTTACTGAACCCAAACACCACATGGCTGGGTACTCTGTCTCTTCAGCCGGGAGTCATCCTGACCCCTGATTAACCCTCAGTTTTAATGCCGTTGCGCTGAGTCAACCATTTTACACCGCACATAAAAAACATCACTCACACCCAATATATGCCTTCATAAAGCATCACATACGTTGGGTGGGCCAAGTATTGTTGTGAATTTCTTTTTCTCGTTTTTTTGCCACAGTAAAAGATGTTTTACTCAAAGCCCTGTGGGTGCACGACAGCAATGACACAGCAAAACACAGTGGCTGCCCTGGCTGATGCTGTAATCCTCCATGCTGCACAACAGCGCAGGGAGATGGATGATGGAAGGGACAAAGGTAAGAACTCACTTGATGTAATATGGAACGTTGTTCTGGGTGACTGCCCGTTGCCATGGGAACTGCACCGAAGCTGCAAAAAGAGAGGAAGTGTTTACGAGTATTTATGGGAGACACAGAAAGTGCCTCTTAATATTAGGGAGGTCTATTCCACTCTAAATTTTCGGGGGAACTGCTACTGCTATCTTGTGAATTTTAACTAGTGAAAACAGCCCGACAAGCCCATGATTTGGCTGGAGGGTGCAGGTCTTAAAAAATTGGGAAGCCTGAGTCACACACCCCTCCATGCATGTCTGCCAGCAAGCCAACACTCAAAGAGGGATGTGTGATGTTACTTCAAAAGCAGGGAGACTGAGGGGAAAGCAGGGAGGGAAAAGTTTAATGTTGTTTGATGGCCCGTGAGGAGCAGAAGACTGCACTGAGCTAAGCTGCATCCCCATGACTGGTGACTTAATAATAAAGTTGTTTAGAGTTGCCTATACTGTTTTGGAGGTCAGATCAACAGTCCTCACTGACAAGATATGATGGCTGTACCCCTTGTGACTTTTCTGGCCCGGATCCTGTGTGGCGTACTGTGCTTCTCGCCCACAGTGCGAGAGTATTGATTGGTTCCCACATGCCAGGTATTTGTATGCACGACACCCAACACCCTCTAATCAATCTGCCTGTCATGTCGCGGGGCGGGCCTTGGGTAAACAGAGGACATGCGTCATTTCGTTTCTGAGGGGAAAATCTGTCCAGAGAAGGACATGGGCCGTTACAAACACTGGGCTGCCGACATCAAAGAGACTTTCTACAGTACAGTGGAAAAATAGAGCTTAACCATTAGATATTAAGCTGCATTAGCTGTTATCTGCAGCTCTTAATATTTTAACCTGAAATCTCCTCATTAAAACCCACATCAGCAAATATAATTAAGTTGTAAATATTTAATGATGGTCAAGATAAAATTCAAATACTTAATGATTAAAAATCTTGAATTAGTTGAATTGAATGAATAATTGAATATTCAATGGATGATTAATATTTATTTAAAATCACAGGGGAAAATCAGGATGAATAAAAACTTGGGGTGTCAGTAGTTGTGCTTACTGGACAGGAACTCCTGGGACAGGGGTGTCGGCTGCAGAGGCCTAATGGGTCCATTTCCATTTTCTCCCTGATGGCAGTCAAGGAGAGACAGAAATTACTTTCTAAATCCTCGGCAGATGTCTGCAGAGAGGACAAGGCACACACAAAAGAACAAATCCTGTCATGGTCTGCTGAAAACAATGGCAAAGCCAGAAGACAAAAGAACTGCATTCAAAATGGCTATCATCAGCTGAGAGAGAGGGAGGCGGAAGGCTGAAAGGTTGAAAGTGAAGATGATGAATGCTGTGGACACGGAGAGGTGAAGGCCGGCCTCCGGAGGGATCCGTGATGAGACAGCCAGACACCTCTGATCGAACCAGACAGGACCCATCCGAATATGGGTCGGGTCAGAAAACTCCCTTCCTCACACTGCACAGGTGTCAGAGAAACATCGCCGTGCCAACCACTACCAGCCAGGTGACCACACAGGACTTCTGCTATCTGGGTTACACAAACTACAAATCCTTAAAAAAAAAAAAAAAAAATCGATGATCCACAAAAATGTCTGATGGAGGTTTTTCTGTCAGTGTGAGAGCCGGGGTTCTGAGAACTCTCGGCCCTGGAGACAGAGGTGAGCTCGCGCTGGGCTGTAAGGGCTAAAGTGATCTCTGGGGAGCTGAATGATCGCTGTCCTCCAAACTCCCGAATCAATGGAGAAGGTCGTCATGCTGCGCCAGCCAAGTCTCCAGGGGCCGTCTGAGCCACACACTCATCAAAACGGCCAGACAAGGACATTAAATAATGTACACACTAGGAAACAATGGGTGACTCTCCGCGCTCAGACATAGCACAGGGATTTTAAAGCAATCAATGCTTTCACTTCAAGCATTACTGTCACAGAGGCATGCATGAACGGGATGGGCTTTATTATCTTGTACAAAGATATCCTGCCCTAAAGGGCTTCTAGATGATCAGTTGGTGAATACAGATGACCCTCACCGGAAGGGCTTTCCAGCGTGTGCTCAAGTTGTGCAGTTCTATAGACGTCCCAGGGGTCAGCTGAATGGTAAGTGCAGGATTCTTCCTCACTGCTTGCATTACGTGACTAATTGGGTCAGAGCCCTCCACATCTCCCTTGAAAAACAAAAAGCAACATTCGAACAGAGCTTTTCCACTGGCGTTCATTACAGCTCCCTTCTCCTAAACTACAAGAATTTGGTCAATCTGAATTATCTGCAGTGACTTTGAGCAGCTTCACGCTGGCCCAGAAAATGTCACTGTTGACGTCTGCTCATTTTAACTCAATCTGTTAGTTGGCAGTCACTGTACCATTGCCGGTACCAATGACAAGGGAAACAAAGACAGTATTAATCTCTGTAGCATCAAGTAGCAGTGGGCTTCAGTTGACCATTTCTCTCCTCTATAATGCTGTCTTTGCAGAGTGATACTTTAACATTATGGTAATGTACCTCAGCAGTTTTTAGAAAAGGTTTTAAACAGAACTCTTTCTTAAGAACCTATAGACTGAATTAAAGAGAAATTCCCTTTCTGAACTCAGGCCCCCATCTGTCTTTGGCCTTACCAAACATTTACAAGTTGTAAATGTGCATAATCCAGTTAAGGGGGTTATTTTATGATTATGATTTTATGTTTTTAATTGTTTAAAATTGTTTCTCCAAATGATTGATGAAAGCCTCTTGAAACTCACAGTGGACTGTTCCCAGTGTTCCAGTTTTGGGTCAGTGGGTGAGACCCTTGTGGGGTGACCCTCTCCCCCTCCTGCCTCCTCTCCCTCAGCCAGGTTCTGTTGCAACCGATCCACCGCGTCCTGGAGCTCCTGAAGCCTGGCCAGAGCCCAGTGCAGCTGCTGCTGCCAGCCCTGTTCCTGCTCCAGGGAGGCCTCTTGCTCCTGCGCTGCCCTGGTCGGCCACAGGGGGCGCTCCTCAACAACAACATCTGCAGCAGGGACAAAGAGATGGCGGGGACGGGCAACAAGGAAGAGGGTGTCAGCTGTTGCTAAAGTAGTTGTTGGACAGCTAACCCAACCTGTTGGAGCACTGCCCCTTCTTTTTTTGTCTATGGTGGTGCCTTGGTGATACTCCTCTGTCCAAAGGACGTGATTTTGATTAATGACAAGCGTGTTTGCAAGCGTGGTGGAAGGACAGAGAGACAGGGCATAGAGGCGCACCTGGACTTGGCTGGCCACCGGTTAGTCCATCCTCAGCCTGTGCGGGCAAAGCTGTCAGAGACAGCCACACCTTTTCTCTCGAGCTGTCAGTGTCCTGGTCTCTTGGAGTGAGTAAACTCTACACAGGCACAGACACACACACACACACACAGAGAGAGAGAGAGAGGTTATTGCTTTGAAGTTAATTCAGGTTGACTGGTATTTACTGACATTAAGCACCATCCAGGCCCACATGATTTTCTAAAAATGCATTTCAATTATTTGCATAAATGGCACTGACTGTATTAGGAAAGGTCACAAGGGATTAATCATTCTAATTTCTCTGACAGCGCAACCAGGTTGTGGATGGAAAAAAACCCACTGAAGTTTACATCTGAAAGGAACCAGGGGCTTTTTCCCAGTGGAATACTACTGCCTCATGGTCCCGTCCCAGCATACAAACACCCTCGGGTCGGTCCCACACTGCAGACAAATTCATCACCTCACTCATTTCGAGGGAGAAAAGACTGCCTGATGTTTGGGCTCTGGACAACAAAATAAATCTCTATGCAAATAAGCCAGAGCAGACATCTTCAACTGGAAGATAAAAGAGGTCCCCATACAAAGAAAGCTAATGGCTGGTAAACTAAGAAAAACAAATTGTTTCCCTAAAGAAGTGGAATTCAAAATGCGTTTTTGGTTACATGCACTGTTGCTGCTGACCTTGACATAGCAAAAGCAGCCCTTTGGAGAGAGCTTGCAGTTTAGTTTTACTTTATGGACAGCAACAGGGACTACTTTGATAATATTCCCTCTATGTGTGTGCTTTTACGATAAGACACAACATTGCTGATAAAATCAAATTTGGACAGAGCAATTGGGAACTTCTCCGAGATTTAGGAGGGGAGTTGAAGCATCACTTACAGCAGTGTCTCCGAGGCAGGGTCAGCAGTTTCTCTCAGACAGGTGGTCCTGGGGGATTTAAAGTTTTGCACTCAGTGCGCAGACCACTCTACATTTTTCATCACACGGAGCCAGAATGACTCCAGTGCACTTTGGCTACAAACGCCTTAACTTTCCACAGCACATTCCATAATTTTATGTCTCACTTAATTTGGAGGATTTTGAAAACTTTAGCTTCAAGCACTGCAGCTCTGCCCCAGTGTCTGGGTTCAGTTTGGTTCTGATCTGGTGAATAAAACAGGCACAGCAGATGGTAACCGCAAAAATGCCGGATCCCAGAATCTCACACCAGGGTCAAAAAAGGGCAGAGCTCGGAACTTGTTAGGAATGCTCCACATATATTTGTCTGTTTGCTGGGGATGCGCTGATGGAATCCTCTGAACATCTGACCTTTCCACTGCTCCCTGTAGGCTACTGCTTCTCCTCTCCTCTCTTCGGCTCCACCACCTCACTGGTAAATGTTGATGATGCTCACAACTTATAACAGTAACACCACTGGCAGAGCAAGATATGCTGAATGACAACATTAAAGGTTCAATTCCCAAGTAGCACACTGACAACATTAAAGGTTCAATTCCCAAGTAGCACGCTGGCCTAACACAAGTGAGTTAACTACTAAAAAGGAATAGAAAAACACCTCCAAACAAACAAGTCCAGCTGACACAGCTATAAGCTTGCTAACATTCTAACTGGTGTCTTTTGGTGATGTTGTTGCTGATATCATGTTGTGAAAGCTTTCCTTTAACACAGAACTACAACAGAACTACATATTTGGGATGTAATGGAAATTACAGGTGTGTTTACAGTATGTGTCCTCCACTTTACCATATGAATTTGAATGGGATACAAAAACTAAGTGGCTATAAAATATTCCTCAAATGTGCCAAAGTGTTGCTACCAGCTATCCATTAAACAGACAGTAGCAGTAGGCTTAGGCTACCACAGTAACGTTCCTTCGGAAGTTTTCCACAAGTTCTGCCTTTAGACGCCAGTCATGTCCTTGAGTGACATTTGCACTTGCAGGCATTTGAATTTCAGACACTTTTGTTTCACATGCTCTGCCAGAGCGCAGCACAATCATCGGTTGCCATCAGCAAATGAGATTTCTGCCAGAGACCACAGGAAGAAAGTAAGCAAAGTTGTTTATCCCCCTAGAGTTTCAAGCCTGTGTGTTGAAGTTATAAGAATGCAGTAGTCTGCTCATACATTGCTATATAGCCCAAACATCAAGGAATATTAATGTATCAATTGTATACCTTCATATATTCATATTTTCACATCCAGAAGTAGGTCTCTTATGTGTGGGCTAGCTCTTGTAGTAGCAACAGCTTGCAGCTATTATTGAAGTGAATTTAAGAACGTAGGCAGCTAAATCAATATATGCTCTACATTACACGCAAACACATTCAAAATGCTCAGTTTTGGGAATTTAAATTCAAATTGTGAGCACAACCGTTTCGGTGTGAGTGAGTGAAACTTCCAGTAAAGTACGGGCGAGTTCTCTGTACTCACAGCTGAAGAGGCGGAGGAAACAGAAAAGGTTACATTGCCCCTGCACACTGACTGTCCCTAAGGTGGATCAGTCCAGAGGTTCTCACCTGCATTATAAGCAATGTGCACCCCTGCCATTAACTTCACTGCATTTTTCCCACTCTCTGGCAGCAGGGAGATAATCCCTGCCCAATATAACCAGAGCTGTGACACCCACAGCCTACAGCAAAACCCATGACAGCTCTTTGAACTATTAATAACCTTGAAGACATTCTTGTGAAGACTCTCCTCTTTTTTTACTGATGTTTTTTTTTTAATATTTTCTCAAATATTGTATTATTGATCAAGCCTCTTCCTTTAGCTGAGAACTAAAAGAATATTCCAAAACCATTGGTCCAGAGGAATGCTTACACTGGCCACACATCAGATGGACAGAAAAATGCATCAGTAAAAGTCTGATAAACACAAATTGAAATGGAAATGTATAGAGGCTGGTTGTTTCTCTGGAAGAGAGCCCAGCACCTGAGAGAGTCACTGGGTTTGAGACGGCACTCTGGGTTTATGTTCCTTTTGTGATCCCATAGCTGCAGCTCAATACCGTACAGTAAATTAATTTGCTTAAAAGGGAAGCAAACATCCTGTTGATTACAAGCTGGTGCTTTTAAGAAAATCAGAATCAGAGATCGGTCAATGCAGAATTAGCCCATTGAATTCAAATAAAACATCAGGAGGGGGAAAAAAGATGATTTAGCAAAAGATTGGTTGTATTGTTACACAGACAATTTGATTTATTGCAATACTCGCAGTTCCGTAATATTGAAAATGTTGTAAATAAATGTTGTTCCTTGACAGCCTGCTGTGACTATGTGATGTTAAAGAATTGTCACTGAGCCAGCAATGCCTTTCATTCTTTTATTGAGGCAATTGGATGGAGGAGTGTTCATTGTTTGCATGCCATCAGACAGAGCCCTTACCAGAAGTGCTGTGGGTAGCTATGAGAACTGAAAGAAAGGGAGAGGACTCCAGCCTCTTTTGCAGAAGTGGATATTGACCCATCTGATGATGATCATCATTTAAATCATATTAGGATGTTAAGTAGCATCTCAGGTCATTAATAGTGCGCTTACAGCTTAATCACTCAAGCATGAAGGACTTACAAATTATTTCCACTCTACTTCTCTTCTCTGTCCTGAACTCCTCCTGACCTTTTGGCCAAAGGTAGCATTTTCTTTGCTTCAGTGTCGTTCATTCATTTCTTCGATACACCCCCTCTAGCTGAAAACAAAAAATCTCCCCTTTCTTATAATGTAGGCGTTGTGCTGAGGTCTGTGTGCATGCTCACATCAGTGCACTGACCTTCCATGGGTCCTGCTGCTGCTGCCCCGGAGCAGTCTCGCCTGAGAGTCTCTGACCAATCAGCTCCTCGTCCTTCAGCTTCAGCCACGCCCACAGCTCCTCAAGAACGGCCATCAGTCCCGCCCACTTCTCCACGCCACCCTCCGGCTGCACTCTGGGAAATGGTTAAGGTCACTTGCGCTCTCTTTCCAAATCAATGAAGAGAATATTATTACTGAAGGTCAAGCCCCTAAGGAACCAATGTCCCCGGCAGGAGTGGAGAAACTTTTGCCTATATGAATGGAGACCCTACCTGCTGCTGGAGGTGCTGTCCTTGCAGCCATCGCCTGGCTGCTGTGGGCTGGTGTGTGTCTGTAGTCCATCGCCTGGCTGCTGTGGGCTGGTGTGTGTCTGTAGTCCATCGTCTGGCTGCTGTGGGCTGGTGTGTGTCTGTAGTCCATCGCCTGGCTGCTGTGGGCTGGTGTGTGTCTGTAGTCCATCGTCTGGCTGCTGTGGGCTGGTGTGTGTCTGTAATCCATTTGTTCCGTCCTTGATGATGTCATCATTGGCGTCTATGTCAGCTTGCATGTCCTGAGGGCAATGAAGGTAGCTGGTCAAGATTGTATTAACCGTACAGTGCAAAGTCATTTGTTAATATAATACATTATTTATGCACTTGGACGCCAGGACAAAAAACCACACACGCGCACCACACACGAGTGCACACAGACACACACATGCACACAGATACAGAGACACACAGATACAGACACACACAGACAGCTCTAACCTAGCATGGTAGAGCTCTGTGTAACAGCAGCTCATACGAAGCCAATGGACCGAATCTTGCCAAATTTCACTCATGTTAAGTAAAGAGAAAAACCTGAATGAAGCTCAAGGTGTATCCCTGTGGTCTGGCTCTCTGGGGGAGGCGTGTGATTTCCTGTTAGTGTCTCTGAATGACAGGTGTCATGATACCTGCAATCCTATTAAGGTGACTGTGACCGGTTGGTGTCCAAGCAACTTCAGCATATCTGGGAGACCTGCCATTTTCTTTGTCAGTCAGAGTATCCCACCTCTGCGAATGTGTGTGTGTGTGTGTGTGTGTGTGTGCGTGTTTGCGTGAGTGTGAGTGTGTGTGTGTGTGTGTGTGTGTGTGTGTGTGTGTGTGTGTGTGTGTGTGTGTGTGTGTGCTTTTGTGAGACTTGGTGGACGTTTCCCAGCATGGTCTGAGCTGGCCATAAATGGTTTGTCTCGTCTACGCCTGGAGTGCTGACGTTTCATTTGCATTTATTTAAAGGGAGCAGCAACCAGTGCTGTTACTGACACAGGGCAGCCTGGGGGGAGAATAAGAACAAGGGATCGATACCACCCAAAGTGAGTTATCCTGGAATCTCTCTCAAGTTCAGCGAGTGCAATTAGCGCATATTCATCTAATTTACCAGCCACAAAACTGAACTTTATCTCCTTGAGACTGTCAGCCTATTCTAAAGCCACTAAAAGTCCTGATCGCTGTTTTCCTTTTATGACATCATGGCTTCGGCCCTTGCGTTGGCACACTCATGTGTGTGTGTGTGTGTGTGTGTGTGTGTGTGTGTGTGTGTATGTGAGAGAGAGAGAATGGGTGGATCTGGACGAAATGTCTCCCTGCACACGCAATCTCCATTATGGCTGTGCTTTATGATGAGTCAATTAGTCTTGACGATTAGTCCAGCCACTAAAAATGCCTCCTGGGCAAGCACATCTCTTGCGTTCGTCTTAGATCCCTTTTTCTCTTTTTACTCAATTTGTCTCAATCTGCCCACCCTCTCTGTCACCCTCGCCATGGACAGGGTGCTGGATGACCTGCATGACTCGTGATTTACATCCTTGGGGTAGTCTCGATAACAGACTGGACTCTCCGGAAGGAGAGAGAGTGGAGAGTAAAATGCTTTTTGCCGCACAGTCCAAACGGAGAGGAGAGGAGGAAACAGAGACTGAAAGGATTTATATTCCCAAGTCCATTAAGCTGCCAATACAATCTCGCTGTCATCTAGCCCCACCCTGCCCTGACCAAACAGTGCAATTCCACTTAGCTGTTTGGAAACATGTACACACAAGTACACCTATCGCACACACGCATATTAGACACACACACTGACCACACACCAACACACACTCACAAGAATGGAGCAACTACTGCTACAGTTGCCATTGCAGTGTGTGTGTGTGTGTGTGTGTGTGTGTGTGTGTGTGTGTGTGTGTGTGTGTGTGTGTGTGTTCACATTTGACTATTTTATTTCTTCATTCTGGCATTAAAACCTAAACCCTTAAGAACAGAAGCAAGGCAATAATCAATGGGGAAATAGCACAATACTGCAACCCAATATTATGTGATTATTAGACAGTATTCCTCCAAATATTTTTAGATAGTCTTAAAGTGAGTCCACGAGTCTAGACAGGAACTCGTCTAAACCCAATCCTAATGGGAGCCAAGCCCTCTCATAATATCAGGCATTAGTACACATTTAACAACAGTTTGTGTCTAGACTGGGGAGGAAATTGTTTGGGCTAAGAGAAAATAGATAATGCAAAAACTCATTTAAGAATTTGCTCAGAACTAATACAGTTTATGCCTGGCTGTTTAAATGAAAAAATAGAAAGTTAAATATCAACTTTCATTGGTCCATTATTCTAGTCAATAGCCCATGAGATCATAACATTTGGCTGTGCATATGATATGTTTTGACTGTAGCTAGTCCTGTTATGTCTCGTTGTGTTTGTAGTTGACCTCTTAGGGGAGTTCTCTATGTTATTGTGTAACTCCAGCTTCACATGAGTCTGCCATCTTCTGAGTTTTCCCTCAGCCTGTGCCACCTATTTGCTGAAAAGTGATGACACAGACACTGGCCTCAGATGCAGCCCCATGCGAGTGGTTTACCTGGGCCTCTCTTTCCTGGAAACTCTTATCTCTAACCATCTTGTCTGACAGCCTCTTCCAAAAAGCTGGACATCAGAGACGTCTGCTGGTCCCCGTTTATCTAAGCTGGCCATTACTGACTGAAAATGCCACATTGGGCCCGCCTCAAGGCCAAAGTGTAATGAGTCAATTACAAGAAAGATTAGCAGTATGAAATTAAATCTGACACAGTCTGAAGTGCCCTCTCGCCAAGCAGTTCACACCCTGACAGAGACACAGTGGGCAGAAAGGGGACGAACTTGCTAAATGTCAGGGCCAAATCACAGGCCGACATTTGCCAGGACCTGATCGTTTTTTAATGTCCTGTGTAATTTGTGTCTTTTTGTGGAGGTGTCTCTCCCCTCCCCCCACAGAGGAAGCTCGAGGTTCATATTGGGCTCTTTGATGTCTCTTCTGAAGACCTGTCCATTGCCATCTGCTGTTCTTAGACTCATTTCCACCAAACATTTTTTTTTTAAATACATGTTGATTTAATACCCCTCTCTCGTACGAAACCCATCAAATACTTTGACACAGTGTGAAATGAAAAACGACAAGGAAAATAAAGTTTAGAATGGTCAAGTCTGTGCTAAACCCCGTGTTGATTTCATTATCCCTGAGCCTCTCAGAGGGCCTCACCTCTCTGAACACTGGATGCACACAAAGATTGCAACAAGGCACTAGAAAGGACGCATTACTCTTGCACATCTGGTGCACTGCGAGAGATCACTCATACTTTCCAGCATACAGTACAGCTTGTTCTGATTCTCTTGATAACTCTTTAGATGATGGGATTAAAAAGGAACAGAAACATCTTTCTGACACTTAAAAAACATGCAGCGTGATGAAACGAAATGGTTTGAAGCTCTATCTAGAGGCACACCCTCACACACGCATATCTCTCTCTCAAATTAACAAGACCACAGTCAGGAAATGAGACCGACATGAGGCCGTGACCATATTCAGGATATGATACTTGATAAAAAACTGTGTGATCATGGTCTGTGGGCACGTCCTGCACTGCAGTATCACAGGGGGTGATTAATAAAGACTTTACTGTGGAGCCACAGAGACGGCCAGCTCCACAACATAAGTGTCAGGGCAGATTTACTCTCATGCTCTTGATTAAAGCTAACAGCCAGGGCCCGTTCCTTTTGTTCTGGTCTAAACCACCCTCCCCGACCTCCCTCTCTGTCACTCCCTGTGTCTGTCTTTCTGCGTTCTCACTCTGTTGTTTCTCTCCTTCCCTTTTCTGACTCTCTCACTCCTCTCTCTCCCTTCTGGCTCTCCTTACTTCTGTTTCTCCTACTCTCTCTGTCCCACTTTGCATCGCCCGGTCCCATTCTCCCCTCTCTCTTTCGCTCTCTCCCTTTCTTTTTTCAAATTTAAAATTCTCCTACTCTCTCTTTCTCTCTCTCTCTCTCTCTCCCTCTCTCTCTCTCTCTCTCACACACACACACACACACACTCTCTCTCTGAGAGTGAGGTACAGTATAAATTAGCAGATTGTCAGGCACTCTGATGTGGCTGGGCTGGAGCTGGGCTTTCAGGGCCAGATGGGCTGGAGTCTGCAGAGCCTACGCCACCCCCACCCCACCCTCTATCACTCTGTTTGTTTAGCACCTGTGTGCCAGGCCATTCTCGCTCCCTCGCCAGACATTTCGCAGTGGTGAGAGCCCACTGGCTAACATATGCAGGGCATGCCGATTCCTCGAGGTAATGGCATAGTCAGAGTGAAACCTGGGCCTTGGTGTTTGTTTATCATTAGTCCTTCATCTCCGTCAGAGCCCGGAGCCAAAGAGCATTTATTTCAGGGCAAGCAATCCCACTACAGGAACCAGCAACCTGCCTGGCTATTATATTCCCCTTGAGATGCATTACTCTATTTTTAGACAGACTTCATATTAGATGGCAGCACCGACACAATTCTTTATTTTTTCCCACGTACTGTATCAATTTCTCGAAGTCAGAAGGGCTGTTCCTGCTTTATGAAACGGCCAATATGATGTGTACTCTGTATTCATGTTTAATTTATAACAAGCATTTGCATACATTACTACCTTCTCATTGATAGCCCATTATCACAAAGCCTCTCCTGGCTCATGTCACTTTGCCCTGGCACAGGCAAAATAATTCAAATGTAATTTAGATATATTATTTGAATAATATTCCAGGCGGAGAGGAAAGTGAACTCTGTGATGCTTTTTACTTAAGAGGATTACTGCTTCACCCATAACTTTGCAAATGGGTTCAGCATAGGAACACACTTAATATCAGGAATTTAAGTAGGGCCAATTAAATGATGACCCCATGCGTGAGGGAGGGGGGCCATCTCTGCAATGAAAACATTAAATTCCTGATTGTCACCAACATAGCTGTGCCCACTGAAGGATATTTGCACAGGCTTAAGTGGACATTTGCATACGGTTAGTGTTTATACCCACTCCACTAGCTGGTCTCTGTCTAAGAAAAAAGTGAGAACAACCAGAGAGTCACAAAAAAAAACTTTCCACAGCATAGATAAGCTCCGTGCTTAGCCAAATGCTTGGTTGAGAATTAGCCTTTGAGCACATTAAAAGAGACATTAAGAGAAGACAGCCAAACACCATTTACCGCAGAACTTTGCAATAGCAATCCAAAATGATCCCAGGACAGCTTTTCGCAACCCGTACAATGCCGTGCAATGGGGATCACAACCTTGTTTATAATCAATCAACTCCGATCCATTTGTAGAGTTTTCGAAGGGCTTTGCGCCAGCATAACACCTCACAGGGGATCCATGGGGGATTGCCCATTCAGCAGATCACCCTATTAAGACAACAACCAGAGCAGCAGTTCACCAATTAACTCTGCATGATATGGCCAAAACACCCCACCATATGCAATGTATAGTGACACATCCCCACCGATGAGGGCTCTTGTATTAATGAAGCGCTGCTGATGACTGCTACACTCGGCACTGTCATGCAGTGCTCTTAGTAAGCACTCATTAAGGTGGCAGCAGGGGGATGCAACAGGAGATAAATGATGGTTTGTACCTAGCAGCGGCTGCCTGCTCCTGTTTGGCAAAGCTTAGTGTAAACAACTCTGTTTCAACCTTTAAATGGTGCTTGGAAGGACTTTTTCCTCCAAATTGATAATATGCACATTCAGGAAGTTCTGAAGTGTTGTTAAGGTTTGTGCCACACCCTGGAGCTAGCCAGACAGCATAATCAAGGAGTCAGTGCAAGAGTATAATTTTTTTTTAACTTGTGCATAAGATAGCTTTTTCACAACTATATTGTCTAATTTTGCTGCCCACCCTCCACCCCCTTCCCTTCAACATTCGTAGAGGTTTGGAGGAAAAATTGCTTTTAGACTGACACTATTGGAATTATGATGAACTGTGACCTTTATGCTGTAAGATATACAAAGAGCCCAAGGTAACCTGATGACTTAACAGCAAGCGTGGCTCAACGACATATCCAAGCCAAAAGTGAGATGACAAAACTTTGCTGACTATCAACTTTGCGAAATCCAGAGTTTGAGAGATGAAGTGTTCATGCAGGGCGTGAGCATGACCGCGAAAAGATGTTTTATAAAATGAGGCGTTGATGTCACTGGCGGGTGTCCAAGGCCGCTTTCGGGCCATTACTCACCCACATTAGGGGCATAACTGTCACCTACCCAGACGGAGACGGAAGGAGGATCAGCGAACTCTCTCATCTCGCACTCATTCATCCTCTGCATGTCTTGCCTAAGAGTGTTGGAGAGGCAGACCTGTCTGCCCACAGATTTGGAGAGTACCCATGTGTCTGTGTGAGGCTGGAGACAGGGGTGTATCTATGTCTGTGTCTGCGTGTGTGGACCAGGGAATGTACAAGCACACAAAAGCACCCATTTCTGTATGCAGTCTTGAATCTTGGATTCAAAAGACCTGAGGCTTGGATACATAGACAGAGTAGAGCAGGACCCAGCAAAGCTGAACCAGCTGACTTGATGAGTTCCATAACAGTTTTCCTCATCACCAACACAAGCAGCCTTTCATCACAAACTTGCCTTAGGGCTTTGGGTGCATTTTATCCCTCCCTTAGACCTGAGAAACACAGTTCCCTCACAGTGCACACTAAATAAGCCAACCTGTATGCACTATTTATGTATCTGTGTGCACTTAATGGTGGTTTAATCAATACTGTATCACAACCATTACAGGTAAAACTGCCATGTTGTGGCAAGTCATGAATAGAGACAACAACCTCTACAACTCCATAGAGTGTGTTTCCCTTTGTTTGCTCAGTGTCCACAGATCACATTAGTCTGCAGTTTTGCTGGAGCTAATTCTCAGGCACTCACCTTGCAGAGTCTCTGATAGCGTGGAGACGTGACGGCCATCACCTGGAGCTGGTGCAGGAAGAGCATCACCTTCTGTAGGGAGGTCCGCACCAGGGCCATGATGCCACCTCCACTGCTCCTCTCCAGACCTCGTAGAATCCTCATATCGAGAGTGTGGGGATGGCAGCCTGAGTCAAAGTCCTGTCAGATAGGCTGGATCCCAGATCCCACAAAAAAAGTACACCACCACTTCAAACTCCTGAACTCCTGCCAGCACCCACAACAATCCAGACTTCAGGAGCACTTAAGAGGATTTCTGTCTGGGGTTAAAGGTCACCGTTAAAAGTGGATGAAACATAACCACCAGAGATGGATCTGCATGCACAAGCTGTGAGGCGATCTGGCTCCCCTAGTCCTGTTCAGGTGGAGGTTGAAAAGAAGACTTGTCCAGAGACAGGGACAGCAAGCCGGCAAAACAGCAGGGTTCTCAAGAGCCTGCTCAAGTGAAGGAAAGTAAAGGTGAGGCGGAGGAGAAGACAGAGAGAGAGAGAATAGGTGAGAGGGAGGGAAAGAGGGACGAGCTGCTTCAGCAAATGCCACTGCCCCTTTGCCCGACCGACTCTTTCTGCCTCCGCCGCTTGGAGAGGGAGATGTGAATGAACAAGGGAGGGATG
The DNA here is from genome assembly GCF_018492685.1 of Alosa sapidissima. Classification (NCBI taxonomy): domain Eukaryota; kingdom Metazoa; phylum Chordata; class Actinopteri; order Clupeiformes; family Clupeidae; genus Alosa; species Alosa sapidissima. The sequence continues at coordinate 14,412,892 of NC_055975.1, forward strand.
GGAGAAGAGAGGAGGGGAGGGATGGGAGAAGAGAGGAGGGGAGGGGAGGAGGGAGTGGAAGGGACGGGACGGAGAGAAGCACAAGAAAGGAAGAGAGAGGGAGGAGGATGAAGAGCAGAGGGGAAAGTGGTGGAAGAGGTAGAAAGGAGAGACAGAGTGGAGAGAGAAAGAGAGGGAGGGAGAGGAGAGTGTGTGTGTGTGATTGTACTGTATGTGTGTGTGGTGGGCTAAGTGAGGCACTGTACCCTCTGCACCTGAAGAGTCATTTGTGTGTTTTTAAATCAGAGGGGAACATACCTTACGAGCATGGTAAATGTGCCTGACAGATTTCATTAGTTTGATTCAATAGTTACCAGCGGCATTTAAATCAAGGTGAGGGCCCTTGGCCCCGCAGTCTGGGACCAGTCGAGGACTGCACTGCATATTCATTTCTGCTGAACCTAAATAACCTCCATCTCTCCACTTTTTCTTTGTAAAGAGGCTTGAATCAGATTCTCATTTTCTTTTCATTTTTACCGCATCCCCCTTTCTCTCTCTCTCTCTCTCACACACACACACACACTCTATCTCTATCTCTCTCTGTTTCTCATTTGTGTTTCATTTTTCATTCGAGTCGCTTGCCTGCCACTCGCGTGGAGGAAGTGAACCAAGCGACTGTGCACCCGACATGTGGAGTTCCCGCGGCAATGTCGCTTTCTCATCTATCCACATCTCGCGCCTGTTTTCGCTTCATTTCTCCCAGGCTCTCCTCTCCTCCATCTTTCACGCCAGCTCACTAGACAAATAGAGCTCTCTGAGCCTCTACGCCCCTAGTCCCGCTCAACTCGTCACAGTTGGACTAGCCCCTGGGCTAGAGAGGAAACCCAGGCACAGACATATCTGTTATTGATTTCAGTTTTCCATCGGCCCACAAAACTACTTAAGGCAGCATACTATGTAGGCTACTTAATAAAACCGGTCATGTACAACATGCATGTAGACATGCATAATGGATGTTTCCCTTTTTTCTAGGTTTAGCCTTCACTCACTTATTTGTGTACTAGGTATGATGGTGATACAATTTTATTGCACTCCTAGGATAATTTTACATTTCCAGATTTTACAAGCTGTTATTAAACAGCTGTATATTTTTTATTTTAAAAATGATATTTTTCTTTTCTGGATAGTGCTCTTTTTAGATTTTCTTTAAAAGAACAGGGAGGAAGCTGATGTTAATGTTCTGACTAAATGAAGTGAAAATAGATCAACTCTGTAACCTAATCCTTACCTCAGTGTAAGCTTTATAGGATTTAATTATCATCAAGAGGAAGTAAAGATAATTTAACTAATGTATGCACATTTTTTAAATAATTTTACAATTTGAGCAGCTTATGTTGTTGTTTATAGGTTGTTTTGTTCTTCAAAGCTTTTTGTCCTGTGTTTCTTTTTCACATCAACAAATTCTTTGGGCGATGCTTCCATGTAAAGTGAGACCATACATTTACGCAATTAAGTCCCTCTGTAAATTAAGTGCAATTAAACATGCTCTCATACACAAGTTTGTCATTGCCATCCACCGAAGACGTAGGCTCTACTTTTTATGCTCTATTCTGTTACACAACGGGAAGAGCGTGTTACATGTGTAATTAGTGGTTTTAAAGTGGATTCATTGGTGGTTTTGAAGGTTTTTTTCAAGTAGAAAAACTCTATAGCTCGATTGACAGAGCCTTAATCATGGTATACAGAATAACCATTTTATAACTAGGCCTTCTTCTCTAGTAGACTACTTGTGTTTTCAAGGCACAATGTAATGCAATGCTGACATCTAGTGGTGGCGGCTGATTACCCCATCGAAAGCTGACGCATGTCGACAACAATAGCACCTTTTAGCTTCTGACGATTTCAGGTCGGCTAGCAGAACAGAGCTGTGTATTTCAAATTTGGCAATACTCACATGGAACAATTACTCAACGCATTTCAGTAGAGCTGCATACAATTACGGTGACTTTGCTATGATAACCCGGTGTACGTGACAGCAGTTCAAACTTAATTTTAAAACCTCAGGCTACCAGGAGTGGGGTTCGAACCCACGCGGACAATCGTCCATTGGATCTTAAGTCCAACGCCTTAACCACTCGGCCATCCTGGTTAACAATATAGTGATCTGACATCGGGAACTCCACTAATTGTAACTAGTAGCCTAGACACTGAAGCCTCTAGAAAATGGAACACAATGTCTTTCGCTCGTTCGAAAGTATGACCAGAAATATACATGGTTTCTTGCCACCCATGCATTTCCCCTGTTTGTAACATGGATGATGGGGCTAAAGATTCCCTATCACTGAAAGGTTGGGGCAATGTTGCAACTTTAAAACATCTTCGAGCAACAATTGCACCTTAAGAGTACAATGTTACATGTTAAGAGTACAATGCTACATGTTAGCGCAAGTTAGCGCAAAATGTTAGTTGTATGGTGGAGACCAGACCATCATACGAGGTATTTCATGTGTTGTCAGCGATATGAAGTTGGCGTTGTTTATAGTAATGTCTCGGTTACCACAGGCGACTTTCGCATTTCTCAACCTCTGCAAGTGCAACGGTTTTACACCCACCCTCGGTACGTCTTGATACAAAGAGAGCGTCAAGTTCTCGGAAACACGGGGTTACAGTCGGTAGTATGGTCACTGCCCTATCTTCCCATGACTGTTGTTAAATTTAGATTCTGCCACAGAAGACATTGGCGCCAGGCAAATGTCTTTGCATTACATGTGTGGGGAAAAAACAGATTGGCTTTCTAGGTTGTTGACTTCCTAAATAAATAAGCTTATTTAAAAGATTACTAAAGGAGACAGTTAAAAAAGTTCTTGTTGTTGAAAAATGTGTGAACCAAGAAGGTTGTGTAAGTTTCATTGCAACGTTTCTCCAGAAGACCGTTTCAGCTACAACGCATGCATCACTTAGGTTAAGAACACAAGCACTAACTCAAGATTAAAAGGATTAAATAGCTCACATATTCACGACTTAAATTATTGCACTCAGGTGTACAACATGCAAACCGAACAGAAGAGCAGACATACAGTGAGCCTTGATTACACAACATGTTTTCACATACAAACTTAATGTCACTAACTTAATTATCAGTTGCATAACAGTTTCTGTTTATCACATACAGTCTAGCCCTACACTAAGTGTCTTTGTCAACATGAGGTGCAGTGTGCTCCTCTGTCTTCTCTAGTTAAAAGTGATAAGTCATTTATTTACGTCAAATCTACCACAGCAGATCTGCCCTTCATTGCAGAAGGGTATAAGCAGTTTGCTATGAGAGTGAGTGTTATTTATTGCAGCAAGGGAAACAGCAGCAGAAAAAACGTCTGCAGGGGTTTGCTTTTTTGTATCGCACGGCTTTCTTGATTTGCACTGTTGCCTTGGCCACATAGTCTTGTGTGCTACCCACATTGGCCTCTATGTTGTCAAGCTTTGTGCCCTGCTCCTCCACCAAGAGGGCCAGCTGGAAGAAGAGTTCATGGATGTCCCGGATACGCCCCTCAAGCTCCAGCAGTTCCTTCTGGCGGTTCTCGATCTCGCAGAGGGCAGATCGCGCTGCACGGCCATCCGCCACCAGATTCTCAGAGAAGGCATTCCACTTCCCTGACTCGATCATCTCCTCAATCTGCTCGCCGGTAACCTCCTGGCCCACGATCTCAGCCTGCCTTTGGATGCGCTTCTTGCAGTTGTCGCGCTGCTCCATCTCCGCCTCGTTGTACAGGGACATGGCGCCGTGGAATGCAGTGGTGAGGGAGGCACACTGGCCGCGCACCATGCGTGCCAGGGACGAGTGGGCGCCATGCTCCTGCTCCAGGCGTTGGCACCGGGCCTCCATCTTCTGCAGGCGGGCGTACAGGGCCTGGCTTCGGGCCTTGATGCCGCGGGCGATAGAATTGGAGTCGCGCTTGATGCTGCTGATGCGTCTTATGGAGGTGAGAAAGCGTGTATTCTGCTTCCCCAGCTGTTTCACCTCCATGCGCAGATGGGCAATCTCCTTGTGCATGGCCTGCACCTCCTTGAAGGCCTCATCCATCTCCTCCTCGCCTTCGAACACCACCTCCACCTGCTCTGTATCCTCAGGTCCAGCCTCCGCAGCCACAGCCGCATCTGTTAGCCTGGAGGCTGAGTGCAGCTCACACAGTCGATCCCGCATCCTGTCTGCAATGGAGTAAAGAGAGTCAGTGATTGGGATCATGACAACAATAGCAACCTGGAAATCATGTTGGTCCACACTGTTTTGTTTGTTTAAGTAATTGTATTCTGTGTTCTATCATCAACATTCAACTTACACTGAATTATCTTCTTACTGCTCTACAATGGGGGCAGATATCAGTGTACTCAAAACACCTCATCATCTTGGTCTGCACAGTTTTTGGTACAGTTTTCCATGTTCAAAATACAGTACAACGGACATTAAGAGATCAAGAGATGCTTCCTTACTGCCATCATAAATCAATACTGCCCAGAAATAATTAGCACATAGCCTATCGGTAAACCAGCAACGTTTGGTCCATGCTAAATATTTCAACAGGAATAACCTCACTGATTATAAAAAATAAGAATAATGAGTGCTTTGGCACAAAAGCCAAAGCCTTCACTGCCCTCTCTGAAATGACAAATGTGAAGTAGAAATGGATGGAAGCCAAAATCACTGTATTATACATCCCTGCCCAGCACAAGAATGTCTTCAGCAGGATGTTGAATGTAGTTCTGTAACAAAATATTAATAACTATGGCCTACCAAGACCCTAGTATCACTCATTTGGGAAACCGTTTCAAAGTTAGACAGAAGCCATCAAAGTTTCCTAATCTGACCATGCAGGGGAGAGCAACTCATGTTACCACAGTGATGCATCATTTCCCTCGTGACACATCCAAAAACACCCCTGAGTTGGGTGGGGACTTCCCTATGTCTTTTCTCAAACACAAACCCTTGGCAATGAAAGCGAAATTTACACATATATACATTTAGATAGCTTACATGGAAATTGAGACTACTTTTTCATCAACATATATTTCCAAAACCTGTCAATCAAGTGAAAAACTAGACTCTTGCCTTGAATGTAACAATAAAGGACATGCAAACACAGGGCCTAAAGATCTGACAAGTTGTGGTTTTGTTTGATAAGAACTCTTAATGTAGTATATGTTATTATACATATATGTTATTATGTTATATACATAGACGACATTATGTTACAATGTTAAAAGCACAGCAGATTAAGTTATTTGCCATGAAAGAAATGGCATGATAAAGAGATTGTCTTAGGGAAACCATCAATTAGATGATGTCATTGTAAAAGCTGGCAGAACATTCGTAGAGGTAGTCCATTTCAATTTAGCCTACTTGAGTAAACAAGATAAAGTAGCCTACTTAGTAACGATTTTGATTTTCAAAAACTTCCATCTACATGATCTGCCAGCAGCCATACAATGTTTGGAAATAGTGTAGGCTACTCAACGTAGACTACAAAAGGCCTATCGTAAAGTCGTTTTATGACAGTGGAAAACATACCTTATTTCATGCTCAGTCGATTATTCTGCGGCTATATTACAACAGATACAAATGTGTATCATTTCCCCTTTGCTTTGCAGTCATTTTTCTTAGGTGCAGGAAATAAGACGGAACAACTGTCAAGTGGGAGTTGCCGAAATTGCTGTAATACCCCCACTCACGACATCAATTCGCGGCTATCTCTCATCTGTCTGTTACAGTCAAGACTGGCATCTTAGAAAGCAGTGACTATATGAACACACACACACACACACACACACACACACACACACATAAAGGTTACCAAGTGCGTTTACGTTTTCTGGTAATGTCTTTGTCATCTTTGTTGCACGTGCCAGTTGATGGTGCTATCTTGGTGATGGTGGCGTTCCTAACGGTCCAAGGAGAAATGCGCAGTGGGATTTTACAAACCGACAATGGCTGTAAACTGACCGTTTGACACAGAGAACTTGCTAATATACATTAAGCTGTCCTATAGCAATTTGGCCTTAATCAAGTGACAACGACTTTTATGCTTTAAAAATATGTTCGGACCACAAGCCTATGTTTTGCCTGATTTAGGAATGAAGGTGTGTTTAAGGTGTATTTAAATGTAGAAACACGATGGATTATCTGAAATTGTATGTAGTTCGGTTGATACAATAATGTAGGCCTATTAAGCTACACAAGGAAGTAAAAACTGCCCGTTTTAAGATATTCACAGCAAATAAGGAAGTGGCTATACACATTTAACCAATTGGCTACCAACCTATATTCGGTTGGTGCTGCAGTGCATCACTCATTGTACATCATTAAATCATCCTAACTTCTCCCAGATGTAACCAACCATGTTAATTTCAAGACAATCGGATATAGGTTTCAAAAACACTATGTAATTTTGCAAATAAATTACCCCATATGATCTGATACGATTTAGATGGGGTCGGCCTCCTCTAATCAGTGAGAGGAAGTGAAATATCAGGGCTGTTTTCACTGAGGAAGTGGTTCTTGGTTATGGACAGTCGATTTGACTGTGGCCTGCATGAGATAATAATGATTAACCAATAGGTTGATATCTTAAGTGTTTTGAACAAGCAAGCTGAGCAGTGGAAGTGTTTAAATTTGTTCACATCAGGGGTCATGTAGTGCAGTGTTTTTCAACCACTGTGCCGGGGCAAACTAGTGCAGTGTTTTTCAACCACTGTGCCAGGGCACACTAGTGTGCCGTGAGAGATCATCAGGTGTGCCGCAGAAAATTACCCAAATGTCACTCAGTGGTCCAGAAAAGCAACTGTTGCATCAAAGAATTTATAACCACATGCTCTCATTGATTGTATGATTGCACTATTTGTGGTATGCAGGCATTGTACAATGGGGGCCCCATATCCAGTATTCACAGAATCATCACATATCCAGTTCATAACAACAATTAAATTACAAGGATACAAGGATACAAGGAAGTTTATTGTCACATGCATATAGTTACTAAGTAAGAAATGCAGTGAAATTATGTCTGGTGTCAGCCTATTTGTGCATTAATGGGGGGGGGGTAAAAAGTGCAGTAGAAGAGGGGTTTAGTAGATTAAGTGGCAAGGGCTGCATAAAAAAGGTGGGGGAGGATTGGGATTGGGTGGGGGGCACCAACAAGGAGCACCCAAGAGCAACAGGGGCAAGGAAAAACTCCCTTACCAAGGAAGAAACCTTGGGCAGATCCACGGCTCAAGGGGCTAACCCAACTGAATTCCCAAGGAAAGAAAACACTGTTTTCTATCAAATATCAGCCACAATATCTTTATATTACATAAATAATTTGCAGTGATGATACATTATACTGTCTGGAGTTTGATGCCTCCAGAAAATGTAACAAAAGGAGAAGTTTGATGATGAAATTGATTAATTCTTGCATGATGGTAACAACCCAAGAAATTTCACATCTGCTCCACAAGAGGGCAATAGTGATTGCGATACACCATCACAGATTGTTTTCTAATGAAACAACATCAGTTTTGAGCATTAAGGCGTGTACACTTTGGGAACTTCTATAATAGTCACAATAGGCGATTGTTGGATTTAGTCTCCTGTACATAAAACTGATTTTCTAGGTAATTCAATTTGAATGACCTGATAATGAGAACCATCATCCTGGGAGAGGTGGCTGCAGACCAAAATGTAGGCACAAACATTTAATCTCGTTAAATAGTTCTAAATGACCATGAACATCAGATTGTCGGGGGGGGGAAACTGTTCATATTATTGCCTTTAATCAGGACTAGACATCTTTAGCACACCTAGTCCATCTTCATCCATTTTATTCCATAAACATACATATACACTTCAGTGTCAATTACGCATTAACATATTCATATCAGTGAACAATCTAATGGCGAAAAGGAATGGCTTTCAAAAGGTCATGCAGCACTCTAATCCTAATCTGATCAGATCCAGGAGGTCAGATGAGACTTATTTTGATCAGAGTATGTCCTAGGAGAGGAGCATCAGTGCCCAGGTTATTTTTTGCTATCGTATCCTTTTACCATCCTATCTTTTTACAATTGAGTTGGACCACGGCTTCTTGTTTTCTGCATGTTTGTGAAAATAAAATGTTAATCCTATGAACAATGTACCCTGCACCTACAGTATGGTACGTTATGTTATCTTTACTCATCAAAGACGTAGCAGGTCAAGTTGCCATCAACTAAAACAAAAAGTAAAATGTTTTGAGCTTAAACTTTCTTCAACTTTTCCTTCTACAAGGACCTTCAAAGTGTGTTCTAGACAACTCCTCACTGATTGTTAGAATGAGATGTAAAGGTTTTGCTATTAGTGAAGAAAACACTAAGGTGCATATCATGATTTATGTAGAACACCTGCCACTCCACACCACACTCTCAGCTTGAGATGATTTGCTGCCGTTGTACATAAGGATGAAATAGTCTCATGATGAGGGGAACAAGGACCCTTTTGGCCTAAGACATAAGAATGCAAGAATGTTAAACTTGATATGACTAAACTAGTTCTACATTGATGCAGAGGGAAATGGCAAAGTGGCTAAATGCCAGGGTTTGCTGGAAATTACTGCTGTTGAATCATGGCCTTTTCCATGCGCTCAGCAGGTTCATATTGGTATTCAAGAGTTGTTATGGAAAATCATCACCTGTCATTAGTCACGGTTAGAGAAGGAACTTAAGAGCAGAAATATGTATCTGGTCATATGAAGAATAAAGACAAAAGACGTAAACCAAAACGTCAAGAGGATGTGTCCTGCTTAATCTCAGCATTTAACTTCCACCCACACACAATATAATATTTGGGGAGAATACCAATAGCTCATGTCTTCAGACAGCTGGTCAGGTCCTACTGCCCATGCCCAGGTCCTCTCCAGCAGAAGCCTCATGCACACATGGGCAGGCCAGTTACTGAATTATCAAAATTACGTTTGGATGTTTCCGTCCCTAATGACAGCACACTGCTACTCCTGTGTGAGAGCGCAGACCTTGTGACAAAGCCTGGTCACGTTCACTCTTCAAAACCTCCACAGAGACAAGAACATGACTCTTCAGTGTGGGACCAGAAATTAATCATAGAAATAATGATCTTATCAGGGGAATAATTCACTTGTTTCTTGGTAAACCTCAATTTAAGATTGGGATTTGACTTCATTTATGTTATCATTCAATAATAATAGTTATGAATATAACATTTTTATAATGATATTGACTGTGTTCTTCAAGTTTCCCGCAGACTGTTTCATGGGTTGGCTTTACAACCAAGCCTTCACTGAATATACAGAATGTGAATGTTTGTTTTGCAATTTACAACATTAGTTTTTTTAGTGGTTATGATAGGCTACACTAAAGGTTATATTCATCTTCAAAAGTTATTTGAGTAACACCCAGGGTTAAGTGAAGCCAATGGTTATTATTTTACAACCCAAGTCTATTGTATTTTCCAGGCCCCACCATTGGCTTGCACTCAAGGATGGATCACTGACTATAGTGTCACTTCAACACTTTGCAACCGAGGTACAATGCAAAATGCAGTGGCTATAGTTTTGAATAAATGGATTATAGACACCCTATATGTCTCAATAGAGTTTGTTGACTGATAATGGTACATTTCCAATCAGGTGTGGTAGCTGTGACATACCACACCTGCATACATATACTGCATACATATACTGTAGGTATTTTTCCTTTTATTTGCCTTTTCCCTGCATATAGTTTAACTTTAATGACTTTTGGTCATTAAAGTTAAGTCTTTTGGTCAGGGTGAGTTCAGTCGCTTAGAGAAACCTTTGGGCTTCAATGCCCCTGCAAGATAGGCAGTATGGGGCTCAGTGCTGTAATGTCAGTTGCCTTGTTTGCCCTTTCAAAGTTTCATGCCTCTGCAGATTTCAACCTAAGATTTAATTCTCTCAATTCAGTCTCCATTTGATAACTCGGGACCATGGTATTCCATTATGTAATATAGTCACACTGATTAGTACAGAACTGGTTGGGAAAGTTCTTGGCCAGTACTGTTTATCTCAAGACAAAGGACTAAACTGCTAATTGTAACTACACTTGTGTGTAATCTGACTGGACACAGACTAATTGAACAAAACAAAACAAATACAATTAGAAACACAGAACACGTGTCTTGTTCTAATTTAATTAGTAGTTATTGACAAAGCAGTTCCTACACACAGGAAAACAGACTCTCTCTCTCACTCTCTCTCTTTCAATCTCTTTCTCTATGCACACACACACACACACATACACGCGCGCCCGCATGCACACATGCACACACACACACACACACACACACACACACACACACACACACACACACACACACACACACACACACACACACACTCGTCCATAAACGCACACACCTGAGCACAGCAGCATGGCCACGATCGGGCACATCAGCATGTGCGACATGCGGCCTTGGCAGGAGCTTTCAAGAAATGTAATGTCTGAAGAAAACATCAGCTGTTTTGGGTTAGTGGGGCTGTGAGATGTGACTCAAATTAACTGATCCCATTAGCAGAGGTTGGGGATCTGCACAGCAACACCAGTGTCCATGTTATTTCATTAGGTTTCATGTGTGTCATGTGTTCCCAGGATAGCTTAGCTTTCCTGAGGCACTTGTTGTTTCACTTCCTAAAAACAAATAAAAAAACTTATGTTGTTACTGTAACAGAAGTATTTATTGGACATATGAATATGCCTATATGAATAAGGATATGTGAAGAAATATGAAAGAGAGAAAAGACTCAGGAATTCTCAATGAGGTGACGAGGGAAAATTGTTACTTTTTCATAGCTTCAGGCAGACTTAACCTTAATCTGTCTCTCCAGGTCACCTTAGGTGAACCCCCTTTAAAAAGAGGTTGTTGTAGAGATGATCACTGTATAATTGTTGTCTGGACTGGATTTCTTCAATCCAAATTTGATCCAACTATAGTTTCAGGACTCAGATTGTAGGGTGCCAGCAATAATGTTTCAACTAAAAGGGTGAGTTGGTTTTCAACTGCAGCAACTAAGTTCAGCAACGTGTTCTTGATCCAGTGCCTACCAAGTTGTTTAAAAAAAAAAAGGTATTCAGCTGTTTGGCTGCTGATGTCCTAGATACCTCCTTACTGTCTGGAATCTTCCGCACTTGCCTCAAAAAAAGCCATTGTAACACGACTGCTGAAAAAAACACATCTTGATCCTGTCATCTGTGAATGTTATAGACCAATTTCAAATCTGCTGTTCATAGGTAAATTATTGGAAAAAGTTGCTTACAAACAACTCTGGATGTATCTGTCTCATAGCAATTTGTTTGATGTTTATCAGTCTGGTTTTAGAATGAACCACAGCACTGAAACAGCTCTGGTCAGAGTTGTGAACGATCTTAAAATGGCCACAGAAAACCACAAAGTGTCCATCTTGGTACTTCTCGATCTCAGTGCAGCCTTTGACACTATCGACCATACAATTCTTCTTCATCGCTTGAACACTTGGTAGGAATATGGAAGAGAGAAAAGACTCAGGAATTCTCAATGAGGTGACAAAGGAAAATTGTTACGTTTTTATAGCTTCAGGCAGACTTGGTGTGTCTCTCCTGGTCACCTTATTTATTATTATTATTATTATTATTATTATTATTATACATTTTATTATGTATTGTTATTGATCATTTAATTTTTTTAATTATTATTTTTTTGATTCACTTTTATTCACTTGTTATTATATGTATTTTCATTTCCATCTTTTATGTTTATGTAATTTATCTTTATTGTTTGGTGATGTCATGTTTGTTTTGTTATTCTCTTTCTTTTGGAGCTCATTGGGTCTGTGCCTGTCACATGAAATATGCCATATAAATAATGTATACTTACTTAAAAGATCAGGATGTGAACACAAGGGGCATACACATCTTTATCTGAGTTTAGACATCACATTATACTGTGGTGGGGGAACACTGGTAGGACATAATACTGAACAAGTGCTTGCTAACAAATATATTCTTGAAATCATAATGATTTTATCAAATTTATTCAGATAAAAAATATTTAAAGTACATACATTTAGGTAGGTTGGTAGTTGACATAGGGTATGTAGAGTTCATATGTCTCCATTGTTGTCATATGTCTGCAACTTTTGATGAAGGCAGGCAACAAGAGAGAACATCACAATATTATTATGCTAATGAAGACAGATGTAAGTATATTCTGTGTGAGAGTGTTACTATTTTTATGGAGTGGGAGGGCTTCTTTTAGATCATGTGCTGACCTTTCAAACTTCCGACTAATTCAGTAGTCTAGCTCTGCAGTCAGCAAAATACTCTAAAAACAGAACAGTGTACAGAGCAAGTGATCTGTCAGAGAGATAGCTTGAATAGGACAAGTTTGATAAGAGCTCCTGTATTCTGGACAGTATAGTTGGTGGCCGTAGTAGAACTTAGTGACACATGATAGTAGAGTAAGCATACATAAGGATATGAAGGCATTGGGGATTAAGTTAAGGCATCCAGTTCAATGAGGATGCTACAGTGAGGAGTACACAAGAAAGAGAAACTCTTCAGTAAAACTCAAAATAACTGCTTCATGTCTTAATGTCTGACCCACTCTACTTAGTAACTGCTGACAGTACCTGTCGAGAATCCAGCCAGAGAATGCGAGCGATAAAGAGCCAAATCTCAAATATTATTGGAATTAAGGCTTATTTGAGAATCAGATCCTCTGTCTCTGTACGAGGGGGCTTGAGTGAGATTGTAGTTCCTTAAGAGAGGGAGGAGCCTTGTGCCTTGTGCAAGAGCCAATCTTAGGGATGCTGTTAAACCTGTGAGAGAACATCATCTGCACCCTATAACAGGGAGCAAACTAATGATATATTTGGATGTGGCTTATTTGTGGTTTCATAAAAAAAAAAAAAAAAAACTTCACCACCAAAAACATCACCATTCTCATTTACACTCTATTGCTCCTAGTACTTTCCATTCTTAAAATGACAGAATCGTTTTTATATGTCAAATGGATGGTACTTTATATACGGCCATGGGTCATGTTTTTGTGAGGGAGAGATGAATATGTTGTCCGCTGATGAACATTGAATTATGGCAGTTCTGTCTGTGGAGCGAGGCAGGATGAGAGGGAATGTTTCAGGCCCCTGTGAGCAAGGGTTGTTTACCGATCTTGTGATGCTCGGTTCACATGGCTGCTTTTAATCTCTAAATTGTATTACGATGAAGACTTTTTCTCTCCAGCGTAACATTTGACCAGTCAGTTGATTTTAATTCCCTCTGTGTTGAGGCAATCATCTCCTCTTCTAACTTTTTAACTATTTGTTTTTGTACTTCAAAATTCTGTTTTTCTTTTTGTGTCTGGAAGGCAGGCAGGGCAGTATTGGTCTTTGCCATTAAGATTCTGTTACAAAACATATTGTTTCTCTTCCAAATCAGTCTAGACTTCCTACTCCCTCAAAGCTCATTTCCCATTACATAATATGTTGCCATTTTCAACTTCCTTTTCTAAACAGTAAGTTCTTCTTACGTGACACAGGTAAATCTGTGTATGTTCACTTCAAAAATGTTCTGTAGTTTCTAATGTACGTTTTGTTTCTTCATGTTTTGCCCTAGAAGACTGATTCAGTGAAATGTGAGAAACTCCTTACCAGACAAAATTAGAATGTCATGAGTTGAATGCAGTGTGAGTGTGATAGTTTGACACAGGCAGGTTTTGGGCTTTGACAGAATTGTGAGGTTTTGACAGATATTTTATATTGTAGCATCGTTCAACTGTTTCCCAAGGATGGACAGTGGAGGCTGGAGGTGAATTGGGTGATTTGTTTATTGCCTATTTAATAACAACCTACGGAACAGGTAGTAGGAAGTGTGTTTAACAGAAACAAACCCCCGAATACTTATCCAAATAAACACTCTTTGATAACTAAACAAATACAGTAAATACACTTGCTTAACATCTTTGTATCACTCTTAGATTACTGTTCTCAGCTCTGACAAGAATTAAACAAACACCTTCCAAGTCACCCCGTGACCCCACACCTCCATAAATGACCTGATCATCCTGTCCCAGACATACCCATTAACAACTCATCATAAATGGTCTGGTTGACATATTCCAATATAAGAAGGAAATATAATATATGCACACACAAACACACAATAGCCATGTTCTCTCTCAAACATGCAGGGAGATGGGTCCAACAGAGAGTAGATGGGCCTCGGCGTTACACTACACTGTTCATAAAGTTATTCAGCTGTGGTGTAGTTTACCATAATCACCTCAGCCATTGAAAGCTCAAACCTTTCGATTTTTAATTTGATGGAACACTAAATTAATAGCATTATGTTTGAATAAATGGTAAAGGTCCTGTATAGGCAACCCGAATACATTTTCCTAGCTGAGAGAATTCAAACTTAAAAGACTACTCATCCTTACCACAACACTAAACTTGTTCTGGGAACCTATTGTAAGACACTCAGACTGGCAATGACATGAGAATTTGTTAAGCCTTTAGGTGATCAAAGCCACTGATTCAAGGAAAATTACAATTACATTTTTTGTGGATTTCCCACCCTTTTTACAGAATCTAACCAAGGTTTATACATTGATTTGGCAGAATTTCTTCAGCTATGATGTTAATACATGTGGGCAGGCTGTGCATGGGAATGTTTTATTTATTTTTTTCTTTCTGATTAAAGCACAATCTTATTCTGATATGTTGGGCTATTAGGTGCTGTCAGCTGTCAGTTTTTTTTTTAATTATTTGCACACAAAACTGCCATGGAGTTTATACACAGTGGGGCTAATAGACTGGAGATTACTGTTGAGGCCCAGTAATTCAGATAGCCAATTAGTCAGGTCCCTGCATGCATTACCTACCACTTTTTTCCATTAATTTGCAGCAAAGACTCCTCAGAAAAGGTTGATGGACTGTCTCCGTCACTGTTTACAGTGTAGTGAATGGCTGATATGCACTGGATGTGACTACATCTCCATAGTACTTCTGCTCTGTCCTGTTTACAGAGGATGTCATTCTTTTGGGGCTAGACAAACTGTGCCAAGTCATTGCAAACATACAACGTCCAGCACCATTCACTTGATTTTACAGGCTCCATTCATTTTGGAGCCATTAGTCAGTTAGTTGTGGGGTACAAATTATATTTATGACAATAATGATTATTGTTCACTTACTCATAACTCATTACTACACAATATAATTGATAATGTGATATTGCAAATATTTAACTATTTTATTTCCATGATCAAATATAACTAAACATGACAAAATATGTCTGCTAATGACATTTGTTTTCAGGTCTCAGAGATGGTTCCTGCTTTGCAACATGCATGAAAGATTGCAAGGAGTGATAGTGCAGCAAAGTTGTTGGCGCCTCTGACCTAGACTATGCAGCCGTCATGCTTATTATCAGCTTGGCTGGCATACCAGGGCGCTGACTCCTATTTGAGCTCATTACGAAGGACACTTTAAGTCCACACCATGTCTGTCAGAAAGCCCTGAACCAGTTCTTGTCTTGTGTTAAGTCTCAATTTCTGTCACAAGGAGTTCTATTCATCTGAATCTGTCCCATCGTTGCAATGAGCACCAAATGATGAGCAAAGAATGCAAGACTGCAATAAATGCCACTGTAAAGTTTTAGGCTACAAGTTACAAGTTCCCATTTAAAGAAGCTTCATTAAAAATACACTGGTTCTCTTTGTGACGATGTGGAAATAATTTCATTATACAAAGCAATGAAATGATGAAAATGAACTTCGGAAAGGCGGCACAATTTCTGAAGGACCTGCAAAAAACTAAATCCACCTGGAGCCACAAGTCAAACATGTCCTAAAAGAATAAAGAAAAATTGACTCATATAAAGAATAAAGCAACATATCTGTGTAGAATGTAAGTTACATGGTTGCCTGACTGTATTTACATAAAACTCAGCACACCTTGATCAACCCAATAGCTAATCTTTCATGGAGATTTTTAAAGATTTTCAGTGTTATTTTTCTCTCATCAACTGACAATTCAAAGGAACAATTTGAAAGAAATCAAAGGACCTCCTCTGCTTTAGTTATGTTCAACATCTCTGTTCTTACTCGCTCTCTCTCTCTCTCGCTCTCTCTCTCTGTCTCTTTCTCAAACCTGTATCCAAAAATAGAAGAAACTGGCATGTGTAGCCAAAGTCCTTTTAGGCAAGTCCCTCCACTCAGCAGCCATATTGTAACGCTTTTTGGGAACTTATCAGGCATCTATTTCGGCAGAAATGTGCGTGCGCAATTAAGGCTTCACGACACCAACCTTGCTCCAGCAGCGAGATCACAACACATGATTGGCATGATGTATTCACAACACACCACATGATTGACACAATGTATTCACATGTCTACTTTTTTGCCACGGAAGGGACAGGATATGTGTAGACAACTGCCATAGTGGCGTTACAAACTAACCCCATTCATTTCTATGGAGGATTTTTTGAGTGAAAGTCTCTGGTGTAGCAAGGACATATGGGGACAGGTAGCCAAAGGTAGTACCTGAGGTCTCTGATACAACATAAACACACACACACACACACACACACACACAAACACTGGAACCAGGCCTTTACCCCAGGTCAGGTGCCTGTGGGTGATGCTATCTATCTGAACAGGAAGTGATATTTAAGGGTCAAGCATGTGAGGGGTCCAATGTTTTCAATGGCCTGTCAGCTTGAGGCAGGACAAGCTGGACATGCCGTGAGACTGTCAGGATATACTGATACCGTCCAACTTTGTTATCTTGTCTGATGTCTGTCAATTCAAGGTACGATGCATATACTTCAGCCGATTCAGTCGGATCTCTGAAGAGACACAAGCTCCATGTAATGACCAGCAAGTCATGAGTAAGCTGTTACTCTAATAAGATCTGCTTCTCACAAGCAACAACAGTTTGTCTTGCAAACTCACTAAGGTATCTTGCTTTTTTGTTGGCCTTAGCACTTTGACATGTCCAAGGTCAATTCCACAGATCACACATGTTCACCAAAAGTTTATCAGAAGTAGACTTGACCAACATAGGAAAGAAAATGTCTCAGCACTTGCTTTTAAGCACACCATGTGTAATGCTTGTGTTTAATACATAATGTCTGTAGGGAAAACAAATTCCATTAAAACTAAGTTCAAAGCTGCATGTTACAATGTATGATTTTCTATGCACTGACAATTCTTGACATTGGATCAACAAACATACATGTTCGGCGTTTTAAGTCAGGTTGATGAGGTAAAACCATATTTTTAAAAACAGATTTTTCGGAGAGGAAAATAAGTTTAGGTGGGATGGTCCACGGTAGACTTCCGGCTGTCGTCCCAGCTTCTTGTTTTTGCCTCCTTGTGATGCAGCAAGGCGTGCCTGAGTTCTGTGCATGTGATGACAGTCAGGGGAGGCTCTTTCCTAAAAGAGTTCGCAGACCCAGCACAAGCATCACTTGTGAGTTCGACTGTCCTGGAGCGCGCCATTGCCTAAACTGGGCTGTTGGATTTCCGTTGCCATCGCCACTGGACGGCTCACTGGACGAAGGTGACTAAACGCATTGGGCTTTTAACATGGGGGCGGCGGAATCTGCGCAGCGGGACGGCAAGCCCGAGGACGATGCGAAAGTCCAGGAACATAATGTGGAGGTGAACGCGGAGCAGGCAGAGCAAAATCTCGAAGTGAAGGTAAATAGAGGGATACATAATATTTTTTATCGCATGTAAAAGACAGTAGACTGTAGTATTTTATGAACACCAAGGCTAGTATGAGAAGGATTTTGTCTAGTTTGTTGGCTTGTTTAGGCTATTTCTCATTCATGGCAGAATACATCATGCCATTTTGGTAATTATTAAACATAATCATGCAGGCTATATGTAGACATCAGCCTGTAACATTATTACGTCTTTGGTCTGTTATTTGCTGTGGGCTCGGTTGGAAAGTTTTTAACTCAGCCTCGAATTTGCAGTGCTATCCATTAGGCTTTTAGCCAATGAAATGCGATCAGTCTCAACAACATATCTACATATTTAATGCATACCATGTTAGAAGAAGAACTCATAATGCGTGTATTTCCCACCGGACACAAATAGCCCATCGCTGGGCTGCTTCAGGCAGAAGAAGTCCGCGGTGATGCGCGGTTTGGCAGTAGGTGCTGATGCTGCAGCAGCCTGAGAGTATGCGTGGCTACGCAAAGTGAGAAAAGAACAGGGTGCCAAAAATGCCCCCTTTCGTCTAAAGGACTATGCAGTGCAATGTTTCATTTCAGTTTGCGTCTACTGCTGTGTTTAGTGGAGTCGGACAGCTTTCGTTTTTTGGGAATGTGGAGAAAGACACTGTAGCCTGATAGAATGTGTCAGATGCAGCAGGCCTACATCTGTCCCTCTGTTGTGTTTGATTAGGCCTATTTCTCAAATATTTCTCAAAATCATTGTTGACAGTCAGTGAGGGGATAACCAGTGATTTAAAATGGTTAGCAGCTTAGATTATAATATTCACAAAGCCTACATTGTTAATAAGAATGTAAGACTAGGGGCTCACAGTTGCCTGTGTCTGAAGCACTAACCTAAAATGCAGTTGCAAATGAAGCTTGTTTATTGAATGTGCCTTTCACCAGAGATGGGCATGGGTGGACTTAAAGAGCATGTTGAAGTGGTGCTCTTTGAACTGTTTTTACTTTGACAGATTGTCTGCTGTATAGCAGAAATTAAGCTTTCAGACATTTTAGGGCACCGGTCTAGAAAAGACATTAATCCTATTGATCTGTCAGCTTGTGCCATACTGAGGATCCCAGTGATACACTTTTTTTATTTGGAGCCCTTAAAAAGTGTGAATATGCTTGTTTGTAGATTAGATTAGATTCCCCGACCAAAATAATTTTAGTCAGATAACAGCCCTTTTTAGAAAATTTCCCAAGAATAGTCACTGAGGGACTGTTTCATTTTCAACAAGAGTTCATCTGCAAACAAGTCCTAGGGGGACATTTTCCCTGCTGGGATTTATATTCTGACGTGTTCGACTGCTGAAAGACCCCCGTTCCCCTCCTTCCTGGTGACAGAGGGTAGATCTTTTTTCTCACAAGTCTGCAGAGGGACCTTATCGATGAGAGGTGATATGGGATGGCTTAGCAGGAAGTCTTTCAGGAGGAGCTTTCAGTGGATGTTGTGGGTTGTTTGGATAGCACAGCTCTATTGATTTATTCAGTTTCTTTAATTAGCTACAAGTCCTTCATATCAAGCCTGGAAATAGGCTATGGAACCTTAGAATGGCCTGTTAATCATGTAGGTGCTGTTTTAGAGAGTGAATCTTTCCAAGGAATATTAATTTGCAATGTTTGCAGTGTTTGTTGTTTATGATGGTGGTAATGATTCATCGCATCTTCAGATGGAATATGCTACATGCAGTATTAGACATGTCATTTGAATCTAATATGGCAATCTAATTGTGACAGGCCTGTTAAATAGAATTTCAGTCGTAGGAAGTTAGGTGGTCTTGATTTACACATACATTTTATCCTTTTAAAAACTGTTTACTGTTAATTTTAAGTATTGTAAGATTCTTATTATGTAAGTCGCTTTGAACAAAAGTGTCTGCCAAATTCTATAACCATAATCATAACCATCTATTTCATTGTATTTACTCCCCACAATGACCTTTACTATTACTGTGAGCAGATTAAGATTATTTCCAGTGAATTATTGCATTGTGGAATGGCTGTGAATGTGCAACAAAATGTACGTCATTGCATTTCTCCTATCCTTTTTTGCATTCCATATTTTCTGGTTAGTATTTGCTGCTTAAACGTTCTGCATAAAAAAAAATGTCTCATCTTTCAGAGTGAACAGCTTCATGGTTAACTGAGGGTCACTCTGTGGAATGATGCAGATTTTGTTATTGATAGACACAGACTTTGGTTGAGAGGCAGCCTCTTTTGCTGAATCAGCAAGAGTTGCTCTGGGATTACTATAATGAGAGGATAGAAAAAAATACAACACTGAGATAGCTTTATATCAAATTATGTAATAGATATGCTTATTTTAGATATATTTTGCTTTAAACCTGGTGTTCCTAGTGGAAATGGCACAAACTATTTTAACAACGGTCACTAGTAGCTTCTACCTGGTTAACAAAATATATATTTGCTTGAAGTTAAGTCTTCTAAACTGATTTTGAAACAAAGTATCCTATGAGTTGGTCATTGTTGACTGGCTTGCATCATACCAGACCACCTAAAATTAGACAACAAACCTTACATGCATATTGACAGGGTGTGATATATACCCTTTCAATGAAGTCACAATGCTGGAAACATTGTGCAGAGGTGCTTATTTTGGCAATATTCATGCAACTCAGCATGCTATTCTTTTTGAGAGCCTGATTGCTTAAGCTTATTTTGCCCATCATTATGATTTCCACCAGTGCTTTCAGTGATTTCTAGTAAGGCCAAGAGCATTTACAACAGCAAAGTCATTAATTAGGTAATTTCTTTACCAACTTGTTAAATTGATGTCCGTATGCATTATGAGTTATACCCCTAAAATATGATAGGTGATTCATATATTGTCACCAATCATTTTTATTCCTCATATAATTGGAGGCATGACTATCATGCCTTAAAGTCAGTAAGAAAGGTAATTTTCTCTTCTCCCTATTGAGCTTCTCTGGAGGGAAAAGAACTCCTACATCTGCTGCACTGGAACTCAGGTCAGTGGGGCAGTGGTAGCCTTGACAGCCAAAGAGTGACCTATATTCCTCTTCTACTGCATGGCAGTGTTGTAGTCAAGTCACTATGCCTCGAGTCCTAGTCCAGGTTCGAGTCTCCTGTGTTCAAGTCCGAGTCAAGTCCAATCATTAAAAAAAATTCCAAGTCAAGTCCGAGTCGAGTCCACAACTCATTCGAGTCAAGTCCGAGTTGAGACACTATTAAATGCAAAACTGACAACCTTCGGGGCATTCATGTCTCCAGGCATTTGGCACCATTAAAGTTAACATCCGTTTTGTAGGAACATGACGGGATGTATGACATGAAGCAGTAACGAGTCCGAGTCCAAGTTCAAGTCATTCAGTGCTCAAGTCCAAGTCAAGTCACGAGTCTCTAAATTTAGCTCATGACTCGGACTCGAGTCCAAGTCCTGGACTCGAGTACTACAACACTGCTGCATGGACCTGACACCTTTCAATTGTGGGGAAATGTGCATTGAAATCTTGAAGTCTTACTTTTCAATGTGCTGTCAGTCACAGAAATTGCAGAGTTTTTTGGTTTGACATTGTGGTGTTAATAAGACATCATGCCAATGAAGTATATCATTGTAATTATCGAGACGGTAAGAAGATGGGAATAGCCAAACAGCAATAAGCTCATGGCATGAAGTGGGTTTTATTTCTCAGTTAACACTCTTGGAGGAAAAAGTGACAGATACAGTGTACCTGTTTTTCTCCATAGTGACTATTTCAGAGGAGTGGCAGTTATATATTTCTTCTCTTCTATTTCATTTAGTTACTACAGAAGAATGGACAGATATCCCGCTTGAATGGAGCCCCAGAGGACCAAGCTGAGGAGTTAAATGGTCTTTGTGAGGAGAAGGACCTGGCAGAGGGTGAGCACTGGTCCTTGCTTAGTGTAGATTATTTAAACATAGTAAATTAAATAAATTCTCCAATGCCATCATGTAGGTAGCCTAGGTCTAATTTCCATTCACACCTCATTTTCATCTGAAGGTGACTAAAGAATTAAATTACATGCCTTTAGCATCTGTATGACTGTGTGTGTGTGTGTGTGTGTGTGTGTATGTGTGTGTGTGTGTGTGTGTGTGTGTGTGTTTGTGGTTGCTAAGGATCAAGTGCAGTGTTGAGTATGAAATAGTTTGGATGTGAAATGCTAAAAATATCATTAAAAGACAACAGTTAACAGGTCTTGACCACTCCAGTACGATGACCAATGCCACCTGCACTGTCTTTGTTTGCACTTTTTATGGACACTGCAGTAGTGGTTACTGACGATTGATAAATCACAGTTAAAGCATAAACTTCATTAAATCATCAGATAAACATAAATTGTAAGATGTGTTTAAGGCTCATCGGTCTGTTATAATGTATATTGTATATCTTTTTGCTCATTTCAGTTGCCTCAGACCTGAAAGCAGACAGTCCATCTGTAATCCAAGACGTCGAACCTGCAGTGATCAACGTAAATGAAGAACAAGGGTGTATGCTTTCTGAAGATGCTCCATCAACAGAAGAAAACAAGGCAGAGGAAAACACAACTGTGACTGAAGAAGAAGAAGTCGGCTTCAAGAAAATAATCAAATTCTTTGAATTAAAATTCACAGTCACTAAGGATAAGGCAGAAGAAAACAAGCCAGATCAATCAAAAGATGAGAATGAGAGGGAGGCATTAGTGAAATCTGATGACTCCAAAGACACTAGCACCATCACCACAGAGCAAGATGCAGAGGGGAAGTCTGAGGAAGAACCTGTTTGTGTTGATTTGACTGCTGATTCTGCTGCTGTTGAACCATTACAAGCTGATGAAGCAACAGTACAACAGGCCACAGACGCATCATCTCTCAATGAAGAGGTGACACCTGCAGAAGGTGTTTCTGAGTCACAGGAAGAAACCAGCCCAGAGGAGGGGGAGGAGGATTTGTCTCCAATTAAAAAATTCTTCACCACTGGGATTTTTTCCACTTTGAAGAAAAAGAAGAAAGAGGAACCATCAAAAGACGAGGCTGCTGGCGAAGAGCTCCAAACAATTGATAAAGAGGAGGTCGTAAAAGCTGTGGAACAAGAAGCAGCAGAGCCTGCCCAGGAAAGCAAAGTGGAAGATGCCCCTGCTGAAACAAGTGAGGCTGAACTGTTAGGGTCTCAAGAGAAACCAAAGGTTGAAAGTAGTCCTCTCAAGAGACTTTTCTCAAGGCTCTCTTCAAGAAAACTAAAAATACCAGAGCCAACTGAGAATGCTGCCGAAGAACAGGTCAAAACAGACACAGACACTTCAAAAAAAGAGGGAACCTCCATCTCCCCTCCAGAGGACAAAAGCAAGGATGAGTCTAAACATGAGTCTGATGGTGAAGGAGGTTCAGATGGGGAAAGGAAAAGGCCGTGGAGTTCCTTCAGAAAACTTGTCACCCCTAAAAGGCAACGGACTAAGCGTCTATCTGAGAGTGAAGATGAAGCAACAGAAAAGCCCTCTGCAGATACCCCAGCCCCTGAAGCTCAAGAGGAGGTTAAACCGAGTGAAGAGCATGAGCAAATTGAACCTTGTCCGGAGGAGCCCAAAAAGAAGTCTGATTTGTCTGTTTCCTGGGAGGCCCTGATATGTGGAGGATCTACAAAGAAAAGGAGCAGAAAAGGTTCAAACTCAGAGGATGAAGTTGCAGTTGAGAAGGACAGCAGGCCTGAGGATGACCAAGGAAAGACTGCAGAATCTCCACTGGGAAGTTCTCTGGAAGGAGATGATGAGCATGTATCTTCCTCTCTAGAACAGTCCGGTAGTCCCGCTGAAGGTGATGGGGGATCGACATGGAAGTCCCTCAAGAAACTTGTAACCCCAAAGAGGAAATTAAGAGTAGGAGAATCAGGTGAGCAAATCCCCTCTGATGGTGAAACCACAAAAGATGAAACTTCATTTTCAGTCAAGAAACTAATCTCAGGACGCAAGAAGCGAAGGTCTGATGGAAGACAGGAACAGACATCATCTGATGAGGCTGGTAAAGATGCTGGATCAGAAGATGAAGATGATGAAACACCATCAGTGGTGCCTTTGTCTGAATTTGATGTGATTGAACCAAGCATGGTGCATACAATACCAAAAGATGAGGAGCCCACAGACATTACCCAGGAAACTGAAGAGAAACTGCCCCCACCTCACCATGACATTGGCCCTCCAATTGTGGCAACTGTTCCGAAAGATTTTGAGGACCTGACAGACTACATAACCAAGCATCAGCAGCTCAGTGACATACCAGAGGAGAGCATTGTAACACCTATTGGTGAGGAGGCTTTTCAAGATGACACAATTGCAGAGGACATTGCAGAGTGGACATCTGAAGCATTCACAGTTGCTGAGCCACCGACTGAAGTTTCCTTTGTGACAGCAGTCTCTCACCTGTCAGAGTCTCCAAAATCCTCAGGTGCCTCAACACCAGTCGCCTCAGAGGGGGATATTAAGGACACAGACATTGTCTTGCAGGAAGCTGTGGAAACTGTCAGCATAATTTCAAGTAACTTATCAGTAACAGATAATGAGAAGATACAGGAAGTGGCAGCTATGTCTCTTACACCACAGTTGTTAGGAACATCTGTTAGTGAAGAGACAAAGGTTTTCATTGCACACAAGAAATTTGAGGCAACCAACATTTGCATAGGTCTTTCAACTGAAGACATAGGTGTTACTGAGGAAATGCCTCTCATGACAGTGGTAGAGGCACCATCTGAGGTTAGTGAAGCTGTATCTACTGAATGTGTCGCTGGAGAGGATTTGGCCGAGGAACCTGAAGCAGCAGGAATTACAGAGGATGTATTACATGAAGCTGAGGTGAAAGAAATAAGGACTGATTTCCATGAAGAGGACCACAGGGAAGAAGAAGCTGAAGCAGGTCAAGCCATTGATGTGGAAAAAGAAGATGGTGAGGAAATGGGTGAGATGCCATATGTGATTCAGACGGAGAATCAGCAGGAGACAGAGTTAGTCAATGGCCTTGAAGAGCTTGTACCAATCCATGTCGCCATTACCAGTGCAGTGCAGGGAGAAGTCCAGTATCTGGAAGGGCAGGTTATTGCTGAAGACACACCAAGGCCTGCAATGGAAGGCCCCATGGACTCAGCAGTAGAGGAGGCTGTATGTGTAGAGCCAGTTATCCTAGCTGAAATGACTATTCAAGGAGAGAAAGAGCAAGAGATCTCAGCTATTGAGACAACAGGTGCTGATATTCTTCATGACACTCTTGCTGAACTGGTTGAAAGTGAAATGCAAGAAGTTGTCTCTTCAACATTAGGCATTTCAACAGATGAAAGCTCAGGGATGCCTGAAGCTCTAATCCCACTTGTGGCACCAGCAGTGCAATCTACAGAGTTCCAAGAGGCTGTTGATGTTGTTGAGCCAGTGCTAGATACAGTTACTTCTGTGGTGCTAGAGTCAGTCACTGAAGAAGTTGTAATGGAAAATGTACATGCAGTATGTTTTGCAGATGATCATGAAATCCAAGTTAAAGTAGAAGATACAGAATTGCAGTCATCAGAACCTGTTGAAGAGTCAACATTGGAAGTAGCATCATCAGATGAGGTTGCTATTGTGGAGGAAGCTACCAAACTGGAAGTGGCTGAAAAAGAAGAAGCAGAATCAGCTGAAGAGGTAGCCCCCCTGACTGCTCCAGATATCATTCAGCATGTGGAGGTCGAAGACCTATCTGCTATTGGAGATGAGTCAATGTCTCCAGAGGACATTCCGTTACCATTTGAAAAGGCACCAGAGGATGCTATTGTAGAAGAAAAGCCAGCTACTCAAGGAGATGAGATGACAGAGACAGAAGCAGACCTGCCAATTCCAGACTCCACAATTCCCAAAGCCATAGTAGAATCAGTGGAAAAGGAAGAAAAAGCTACCTCCGAATTTGCAGAAGCAGAGGCCACTGAGGCAGAAAACCAAGCAGTTAAAGAAGTGGTGGAAACACAGGAAACTGCTCCATCAAAACCAGCTGAACCAGCAGCTTCTGAGTCTGTTGCTGAAGAAGCACTTTTAACTGCTGTGGAAGTACAAACATCATCTTTAATTGAACCAGAGTTGGACACACCTGTCGCTGCACTGCAAACAGAGACATCAGAAGTAACAGCTCAGGAAGTAGAAGCACCTGTTATCACTGAACCAGAGGTGGAGATAACATCTGTAACATCTCCAGAAGAAGCCATAACTGAAACTGCACAGGAAACTCAGGCACCCACACTGGCAGCAGAGCTGGTAGTTGGAACAACAGCAGTGACAGAGCTAGAGGCAGAAACTCCAGTGGAACCTGCCCCAGAAGTAGAAACACCTGTGGTGACAACCCTGGAGGTTGAAACATCAGTGGTATCTGAGCCAGAATTGGAAATACCTGTATTGCAAGAAATGGCAAAGGAGATGCCAGTGCTATCTGCGGTGGAAATTGAGGCACCAGTGCAATCAGCAATAGAGATTGAAACAAATGTAAATACAAAAATGGAGGAAGTAACAGAAACTGTCGCAGCCATGGAAGTTGAGATGTCAATTGAAAATGAGCTGGCCATAGAGACAATTCAGCAGACTGCACTGGAGAAAGAAACAGCAATACCTGATGCCCCAGAAGAAGAAATTGCAGTTGCAGCCATTCCAGATGTAGAAACAGCAGTTGTAGAAACATCAGTAGCGCCTAAGCTGGAAGAAACAACAGAGGTTGTATCAACACCAGAAGAAGTTGCTGTTGTTGCTGTTCCAGAAGTACAGACAGGACAGACTATGGCTGCCCCAGAGGTAAGCACAGAGGTTGTTGTTACACCTGAAGTAATTGCAGAAGTTGCTGGTGTACCAGTGGCAAGTGCAGAGATGGCTGCTGCTCCAGAAGTAAGCACAGAAGTTTCTGCATCCCCTGAGGTAACCATACATGTTGCTGCTGCCCCAGAGGAAAGGGCAGAAGTCACAGCTTCCCCATTGGTAATCACAGATGTTACTCCTGCCCAGGCTGTCATCACCGAAGTTACTCCTGCGCCTGTTATAATGACAAGCATTACTCCTGCCCCAGAGGAAATGGCAGAAGTCACAGCTTCCCCATTGGTAATCACAGATATTACTCCTGCCCAGGCTGTCATCACCGAAGTTACTCCTGCGCCTGTTATAATGACAAGCATTACTCCTGCCCCAGAGGAAATGGCAGAAGTCACAGCTTCCCCATTGGTAATCACAGATATTACTCCTGCCCAGGCTGTCATCACCGAAGTTACTCCTGCGCCTGTTATAATGACAAGCATTACTCCTGCCCCAGTAGCAAGCACAGTGGCTGCAGTTGCCCCAGTTGTTAGCACAGAGGTTACTGCTGCCCCTGCTGTAATCCCAGCGGTTGCTTCAGAGGTACAGGCAGCTGTTGTACTTGTGCCAGAACTTCAGACAGCTGTTATAGCTGCCCCAGAAGTGAGAGCAGTGGTTGCAAATGCTCTTGTGGTAGAAACACCAAGTGTGGTTGTGCCCGAAGTAGAGGTAAATCCAGCTGTTATTGTTTCTTCATTACAGTCAGAAGTTGTTGCTCCCCCAAAAGTGGACACAGCAGTTGTAACAACTCCAGAAGTACGGGCCATGGCAGTTGTGGAGACAGAAAAACCTATAGTGGAGGCAAAAACCCCTACTCCAATTGCTCCAATTGCTCCAGTCTCTCCAGTGAACGTAACAGTGACTGTGACTGTGACATCTACAATAGCTAAAGAGTCCCATAACCCAGAGCCCCCTAAAGTGGACATCCCTGTTGCCCCTGCCCCTGTTGTAATTAGCCCTGTTGCCCCTGTTATAACTGCCCCTGTTGCCCCTGTTATAGCTGCCCCTGTTGCTCCTGCCCCTGTTGCCCCTGCCCCTGTTGAGACTGCCCCTCCTGCCACAACAGCAGAGAAGCCAGCTGTCATGGGCCAAATCCCACAGCAAGTGACTATTCCAAAGACAAAGGCAGTTCACACACCAGAAACAGAGGATGATGTGTGGGAGGATGCAGTGGATGACATGATCCCTAAGATAGAAGTGGCATACGCTATTGCCACACCTTCAATTGTGACCGTTGAATGTGTTCAAGAGCAAGCAGAAGATACCAGTGGTAAGGAAGCTGAATTCAGTGACCCAATTCAGTCCAAAGAGGAGGGAAGTGTGACAGCGGACGTCCGACCCCAGGAAGACTCAGCTGGCCTTAAGGCCGAAGAAGGACCGGCGGCTGAGCTGCAAACCTCATCCGAGTTTGAATTCCAAGATGCTGCTGAGAATTCAGATTCCACCCTCAATGGAACTTAAAAAGCAGTTGTTTCAATGCAGCCAAGCTGGTGAGTGCCTCCTTTCATATTTACTCTGTTACTGTATGCAGCTAATGTGAGATATAGAAACCACAGATTTAAATCAAATTAAATTGTCCCTGACACAGGTTCAATGCAGGAAAAGGAAGGTGAATCGCCCAATGTTCTTCAGAGGACCATCAGATGAACTGCCTGGCTGAATTTCGCAAGATAGACCAAGGACTCCATCTTAACACCCTGGCACAGAGTTCATCTCAGCTCAGAGGACAATATTCTGAAAGCAGCTATTGTGCAGATATGCCATTTTGGTTTTGCCAATGTGATTATCTAACTGCACTATCAGCAGTGCACATGACTACGATGAAGAGTTTTCACTGTTTGGTTATCGTATCAATTTCTGTTGACTTCAAATTTAATTAGAAAGTCATTTTTACTCTACCGAGGAGAATGATTGTTTCTTTTAATTCAGAAATGCTTTAATCAGGAATTTGTGTCAAGTATATATATATTTTGTCCTCACGCTAATGAGGATTAATTATGTATGTCATTCAGCAACCCAACAGGGTAGTCTGTTTCTAACCAAAGTTCATAATAACAAGCATTCTGTTGTTTAATTGGTAATTTCATTTAAGAGTCCTTACTTCAAATATAGAATGCATTCATTTAGTTTGTATTATTTTACAACATAATGTAATGTGAACAAATTCTACATTAATAATGATTGTTTTTTCTGTTGCGTAATAATTCATAACAGTTATTTGACCACTGCTTTTGAAACACTGATGACATTTGAATGAGATAAATACAAAAGATGTATTTGGCTGAACTAAATTGGCAAGTGTAAAAATTTACTTCACATTTTTGTGAGATCATATCTCACATCTGACTTTCTCTGAACCGTATCTCATACTTATAGGTAAAAATGAGGAAGGGGAGCAGCGATATGTAATATCTGTTGACTCCTTATTCAAAGACACTCTGTGTCTGTGTATGTGGGTGCATAAAAGAGGTTATATCTGTCAGAAATGGCAGGTTTATCAGGGGAGTATGGCCAAGGATTGATTGATTTTTTTCTCCTTGATCATTTTGTATCTCATCTAAATTGTATCCATCATATGGTATTTGTACAAATTGTATACCTAAGCATCCTAAATGACACATTAACAAATAACTAAATATTATACAAAACAGTACCTGTAACTTTTCAGATTCCACGCTGTTAATAAACTTCAAACTACTGTATGTTTTATTTAAATAAAATTATCCTTGCATATAAAAAAATGTATATACTTGCTTGGACACAAGAGGCAAGTGGTTTGCAGAAACAGAAAATAGGTGTTGTCCTAATTATATAGATCTGAAGCATGGTGAGCATAACTAGTAAAAAGTTAATGGGTCAAAAAACCAGGCCCAGGCGTTATCCGTATCAGGCATCCTGTGCTATAGAAGGTCCTGCTTTAATTCAACATCACATGGCGCAGCAGTAGTCCCGTTGCCTTAGAAACGCCAATCCTGGGTTTCATACCTCAATGTTGAGAATCTCTGTCATAGGTAAATGTGTCTGCTAGATCCCACTCACTTTACTTAACATACACTATGGACAAAATAATTGGGAGTGGGACACCTACAGGCCATTACACCTACAGGAACATTTGACATCCCATTCGAACTGTACATAGGAATAGGAAAGCTTTAAAAGCTTCCACTCCTTTGGGAAGGCTTTCCACAAGATTTTGGAGTGCGTCTGTGGAATTGTTTGCCCAGTCATCCAAAGGGGTATTTCTGAGATTGAACACGGATGTTGGAAGAGAAGGCCTGGATTGGAATCATCCCAAAAGGGTTTGATGGGGTTGAGGTCAGGGCTCTGTGCAGGCCACACCAAACTCACCCAGCCATTTCTTTATGGACCTTATCCACCCATACATGACACAGTAGATGTATGTGCTATGTTAACCATTTAGCCATAAGAAGTGTCTGCTAAATGTAATGTAATAATAATTTACTAACATGTTTGGGACACAATTGACAAGGGCATGGCAAGGACTAAGCTAAGACAATTTTATTTTATGTCAACATGGTTAATAAAAGTCAGTGGATGCTTATGAAGAATGGCTCTGCTCTAAGGTGAGCACTTTTGAGCTACATAATATAGAGCTACACATCACTATATAAGATGAAGAGTCAAACACAGTTACATAGAATATTATTTACAAAAATCTGTTTATTATCAACAAACTTTATCAAAAATATTAACAGTTTTCAGACAAAAAAAGAATCTATATAAAGATGTAAATACAAAAATTTAATATTATGTTGAATAAAGAGAACATAAAATCAATTTACATGAAAACCTGTAAATGTTGTGGCACAAGAAAAAAAGATTTTCGACCCAAGGCTTTCAGCTTTCATTACCATCAGGACGTACTGGACTTGTATCTCTTGAACCATTGCTCTGGGTTGCATCTTGTGGGCGTACAAAACCCTGCGCAGCTACTGCCTGACTGCAGTGATGTTTGAAGACCTCAGCCGGGCTACTGAAGGGGGTGGCACAGGAGTGGCACTTATATGGCCGGCTAGAGGGCAAGAAGAGGGCCTCTGTCTGGCTGCCGTCTACCCCGTCACACAACAGCAGGCACTGGGGGTCCACCATGGTGTAAGCGTCCTGGGAGAGCAGGCGACAGGTGTGGCGCGCCGCCTGACTGGCACGGCAGAAAGACTTGTGGCACGCGCTGCAGCGGTAAGGCTTTCCCGTGTGGGTGTACATGTGCTCGCGCCAGTGGCTCCGCTGCAGGAACTTGCGACCGCAGGTCGGGCACTGGAACCGCCGGCGTTTGGCATCCCCACCCGCGTCCACCGCAGACCCTTCCTCGAGGCGGTCGATATCGGCGATGTCCGAGGGTGGGGGTGTAGAGTCTCCACCCTGCTGAACCACCAGGGCCGGCAACTCCCCGTCACTGTTGACAACATCGCTGTCAGCGCGCGCCGTCTCTTCCTCCGCTTCGGGCTCAGCGAGAGAGCTGTCAGGCGTCATGTCTCCACTTCTATTTCCAACCGGCTCCTGCTCCTGGGGCTGTGAGCTCGCATGCTCCCCCTGCTGGGAGCCCTGTTGCAGGTGAAGGACCATGTGCTCCCTCAACTGACTGCGCTGGGTGAACAGGCTGCTGCAGAGCCTGCACGTGTAGTGCTTCCTGCGGGAGGCGCTGCGCTGAGCCAGGCCCACCTGCACGTATGGTAGTGGGGGGCACGCAGAGGGGGCGGTGGGACTATAGGACACCTTCCTCTCCGCTGACACTTGGGGCGACTCGCAAACAGCCATCTCCACACCTCCAAGCTCCTGTTTGGGAACACAGGCTGAATTTTCAGGGGACAGGAAGGAGGGGTGCTTTCGCTTGCGGGGCGAGGAGGTACTGGAGAGCTGTTCTGAGATCTGGATGCCGTACAGGGAGTTGGTTAGCATAGC
The DNA here is from genome assembly GCF_018492685.1 of Alosa sapidissima. Classification (NCBI taxonomy): domain Eukaryota; kingdom Metazoa; phylum Chordata; class Actinopteri; order Clupeiformes; family Clupeidae; genus Alosa; species Alosa sapidissima. The sequence goes on from NC_055975.1 coordinate 14,444,374, forward strand.
AGACTGCACGCTGGGCTGCAGGTCCAGGCTGGCTTCCTGCAGAAGAGGGTAAGCATGCAGGAACTTGACACCCTGCTCCAGTCGCATTGGGTCGATAAGCTGTGGGGTCAGCTTCCCTGTGTACATCAGGTTCAGGAGGTAGCTGAAGATCTCTGGGTGGATGTCTGCCGGCTTCAGACGTACACACTCACTTCAAGAGAGAAAAATATCCTTAATAACTAAACATTCCATGGCAAGTTAACAAAGCCTTTCCAAACTATCTATGTTGTTAATTGTTGTAAGTCAGCAGTACACTAATGGTCATGTCCTTATCAGCAAAGTACCTGTCCTGATGAATGAAAAGCATCCTGAAGTAGTTAGAGAAGGCAGCCAGGACAGCTTTGTGAGCTTTGAAGAAAACATCTCCAACAACGATGGTGCAGTCGCACAGGAAGCCAAACTCCCTCTGAGCATTCAGCCTTTGTAGGAGAACCAGACCATGATGGGCCAGCTCCATCCCTGCACCCCTGCAAATGTACTAAGTGAAACACACACACACAGGAAATGTAACAGTCTGTACTCAACAACCTAATATTCTTCAATGAGTACTCATTAACTTAAGGGAGGTTGAGGAGAATACAGAGAATAAAGTATGTATTCATTTCAACACATGGAAAATCCTTTTATTTACGTTTTATTCACCTCGACTGTATACACAGGAAATGTTCTGACGTAGGTTCATACAGGTTGAGGCTGCTTTAATAATGTTGTTAGCAGATCTTGCTAACTTCCGATAGACTTCATCGCAATAATTAGATTTTTTCGGACTTCATGACCTCCACTGAATGCACTGACTGTACTTGTAGAGGTGTCCCTTCCCTGGAAGTGTCTTGATGGGTAAATGATTCACTTGGACCATTTTAAATTCTGCTAACCTAGTCCAAGGGAGTCCCATGCACTCGAATGTTAAGTTACAGTTCACCCCCTGGACTCCAGTATTTTCCTTTATTTTACTGTCTATGGAACGGCTAGCTTGTAAGAATGTAAATATTACGAGAAAATCAGGCACACAGTTACAATTTAAGTTTAAAAAGTAACATCATGTAAACATCATGTCCCTGGAGTGTTAACGTTAACATACGTTTACGTCAACAGTGTTGCCACTGTACATTATGTTAACGTCATGTATTCAAAGTCACTGATGATGTCCAAACTAACCATCAGATACTCACTGGAAATGTCAGGCGACAAGACTGCATTCTGGTAAAGTTATTAGGTTTGAGTTAAGGTTACCCAAACGTTATCTATTTACGTTAGAGACGTCCAAAACACAAGAAATGTACATAGCACGGAAACGTTAAGGGAGGCATGCCTCGTTTGTTTCACAATGGGAGATGCGTTCACTTATCAGTGCAGTTTTAATAGTTGCTTAAATATTTTCTACATACCTTATAATAGTTCGTCAAATGTAGATGATAGGACTATGTCAGTAGAGCAGAGCAGTTGTAACAAGTTGTTCTTTTCCTGTGTAAAACGGAGGTACTGGTGGAGGTTTGGGCTTTCCGGAGCATTTACGTTGTGATCACATGACTATTTTCGCGCGTCTTGAGTGTGCTCAGGGCGCCTCAAAAACCGCTTGTTCTCGCGCGCGCGCGCCCCAGGCTGCTCCCAAGCACGGTCCAGTTATATAATAACAATCACCACATTTCACAATAACATACTAGCTTGGCCATGGTGTTATCATGATTATTATACATTATATATAGTATTTATTATTTTCGAAGGTGAATTACCTGTTAAAACAAACATTGTGGATATCATTCATTCATCATAATAATTAAAAAACAAAAATGTAGTACATTAATAGATAGTTTAGTTATTTATTCTTCCAAAGCCCCCCCCCCCCCCAAAAAAAGCAAAAAAAACAAGGTTGTGCAAATGACAAAGTCTTGTGCCCAGGCCACAAAGTGTTCTTCAGAAGATCACTCTGGCAAGTTCAAACATCACCTAAAAGACAAAAATGGGAACAGTCATGCACCAGCTGTTTATTAAATACAGTTTACATATCTGGGTGAACTTGTTAATTTCTACAGGTTTACTTTCAAAATGGGAAAGCCCTGTATCCTGATGAAATAGGGAAAAAACAGATGAAAAATACTACCACTACATCCTCCAACCATATCTGGAAACTTTATCTGCACAATAATTAAATTGAGTTTATGCCATACTATCGCCCCAAAGTCAGTCTGAAGTTTTAAATACTGCATAACGTAAAACTGTAGGGTATGCCAAACAGTCACAATTGTATTTCCACTACGGTAGACTACTGCATGTTGTACATGTGGTCCTGTGTACAATAGAATCAGGAAGGAAGGAAAGTCTGACCTCAATGGTAATGAGGATGACAATCATCCACTCCAGTCTCAGACTGTGTTTCTCACTCAAGTGGTTCCTCATCAGGTCAGTAAGCTCCGTGCAGTGCTGCAGCTTCTCATTCACAACCTAAAGGAAACATGGACCAGTTAGAAAGGTCAGTTAACACAGAGCAACAGCTCAAGATGAATGTGTGATTCATAAAGTGTTAGGATGGAGTTTACAATCTTGATAAATCTGCCCTAAATGTAATGTATATAACAACAAAGAACTTTCAACTAAGTGCTTTGTTTTCCACAAAGTCATCCCCATCACAGGTACCCTACCTTGACCCTACGGTTGATGCTGAGGAACTGGCAGGTTTTGTCATACAGCTGCTCAAGGTTTTCTCTGTCCCAGTAGAAGTCTGGGGTGATCAGCAGGTCAGAACTTAGGTTTATACAGTGCCTTCAAGGAGTAAACAAACTATTTCAAACAAACAATAATGATTCTGCCTGGTCAGTGTATGGCCTGTGTTAGGCTAACTCAGTGACTGGTATTACGGTAAGGCTTTCGTTTACCTTAAAGCAAAAAGTTCTCCAGTCTTCTGCAGGACCTCAGACCTCGACAGTTTGACCCTCTGGCCTGATTTCAGCATCTGTGAAGCACAAACACCCAGATTAAAACGAAAAGGATAAAAAAGTCTGCAAAAGTATTATTGTTTTCTTCCACCAAATACCAATACAAGTTAGCCTGCAAAGTACCTCAGGGATCGACTGGATTGACTCCACAAAATTGTCCAAACAGACTTCCCATATGGCCAACTTAACTAGGATAGAGATGAAGTGTCAGACATAATTTGCCCATCCGGTGTTGGCCATGCAAAGAGAATCTGTGAACATTTAAAAAATGACCAAGGGATCTTTCAACTCTTACCAGATAGAGACAGGGCATTGGAGAAGGCAAACTTTTCCAGAACCAACTGCTCATAGTCCATCTCACCGTTGAGGTGAAAACTCCCACGATGAAGCTTGGAGTTTCCCCTTGGATGAGGCAAATATGATGTCACATGAGGAAACATGGTTGGATCTAAGTACACTAAACGGATTTGAGTCCTTGGGAGCACAGAAAGTGTATTACTAAACTGTACAGTGTCACTCTGGATTAAACTCTCTGCTAAATATCCATGCATGAGTGCAACAATGTGGTGTAAATGACAAATAATGTAATGTGACTGGAACTGAACTATTTACTTACATATTACTGACATAACATACTCTCCAATAGAGTGGTTCATACACTGATATTACATACTATTCAATAGATTAGTTAATACACTGATATTACATACTCCCCAATAGAGTAGTTGATCTCTTCATTTTCCCAGTGAACCAAAGCCACCTCATATGGCTGAATTTCATGCTGTTCCAAGATCCGCATCACAGCTTTCATCTATAGAAGTCAGAACAATTTTGAGATACAACTTATAAACTATTATACGTATTGGCATGCATTGCAAGGGTGGACTTTCATTTGATAACATTGCAGCCCATACCCTCAGATATATAACATTGTTACACACTTACCGTTTTCTCCTCAACATTCCAGAAAACCACAGACCCTTCCCTACAAAACAAAATAAACAGTTACTTTCACACCAGATTTTCTTGTATGGGACTCCCCCATTCTCTATGCAAGTGCTATGTTTTTTTGTTGTTGTTGATAAGTTGAATTTAAGTTTTGACCACACTGTGTGGAACCATGCAGTGACAGTTCCTGGTCATAGTAATGGGAAGTTAAATTGTAATGATGGATACCCTTGGTTGTTATCAACATGTAAGTACATACAATTATTATTGTACCTGAAGAAGAACATCATCGCATGGTCATTAGCTTTCAATATGTTGTCCGTTCCAATCACCAGCACATTGGAGGCATCTGAAGTAAGTACATGATAAATTAATTTCAGTCTCTCTCCAAAACTATTTTCTCTGTTGTTAAACATGACATTGTCAAGTGTTTTAACACACCAACCTCTTGGCAGATCTGTAATTTCATAGAAACCATTGGCTATTAAGTCGTGGCAGAGAGTGGGCAAATGGTACTGGTCCGCTGTTGCAAAAGCAATGCACTGCATTACATCCTGTAAGAAAATGATCAGGGCACAGACAGACAGTAAAACGTACAACCAATATATGCAAGTGTGGTTGGTTTTCAAAAGAGGTAATACTACAGAGCAATGCTTAGAATCGCTGCAGAAATGGAGTCCTACCGGGTCTTCTTCTGGCAATGGTTGATTTACTCTGGAAGGCTGTTTCGTTCTTGCACCTTTGACGGTCCGTTTAGCAGGCAGGCCTCCCTGTTTCAACACCGATTTGGTGGCAATAGTTGATCTGAAACGCATCTGCATCAGACATGCCCTCCATGGTTCTTCTGACAACTTTAACACAGTTGAAGGTCTGTGGCTTATGTTATCCTTGCAGAACAGAGGTTGTAGTACCGATCCATACGTCTGAAGTGCAGTAGTCCCAAATGGGCTGTAATTGCGTACGTAGAGGGGGCGGGTGTACTTAGGCAATCCTGGGTACGGCGTAGTCCCGCGCCGAACACAAGGAATATGTTGTGACGTCCCCCAACTAATTGGAGCACAAGTACACAAACCTCTCCTACCCACAGGCGTAAAAAACGTCCATAGAGACCGAGCAGACATCATTACCTGCAAGTTGACGAATAAAGGGTAGCGTTATGAAAAGGGGAATGTGCTCGGCACGTAGTAAGACTGGTTCACAGTAAACTGACCTTGACTTGTTTTAGCTAAACTACCTTACATGCTTCGAGTCTGAAATGCAAAGCATCGTCAAAGACAATATTAATTTGGGGCTAACCCTCCTTTTTGGAAGCCGAACACATGGATAACCAGGAAGTACAAGAAAACACTAAAATAACATAACGTTAGTAAGGTAACAGGCTGATTGGCTAACGTCAACATGGCTAGCCAGACCAGCTAGGTCAGGTCAGTTGCCAACATTCATTCATCTGCAAACAACTCAGTTGTGTCTAATGCTGCCAACACATGCAGACTGAGCGACATACCTGGCTAACACTTCAGGACACTGTAAACTGTTGTGATACTTCATGGACTGCATTAATGCCAGGTTCAACTGCATAAATGACAGTTTACAACACCAGCATCCATCCAGACAGCACCAACAATTTAGTTTTTCTCTTTCTTTTGACCAACTGGAAGGTTCATACCGCCGCCTACTGTATTGGAGAGAGAAGGCGAGGTGCTGTATCTTTGTGAATGTGCCATTTTTACCACGGCGTGGCAGAGTTGATCTATTATTGCAGAACCGAAGATATACAGCTCTGCATTATTGTACAGCCGTTCTCCGAGAAGTATAGGCTACTGCACAGTTGATATCTAGTTTTTCTGTTGGCTCATAGGTTAATGCAATGAAAATACATTTATTTTACATTGCAACCATAGCACCATTATTTGCATTATTCAAAGATTATTTAAAGATCCCTTTTTCTAGGCTGTGGGGTACCTATTCACATTCGATTGATAAGAGATATATTCATTGAGAATGGGAAGTAATCATAGACCTAAACTCCTCCTGAGTTTAGTGTGACAATTTAATCAAGTTCCCATTTGCTTTCAAATGTTTAGAAACACTATATCAAAAACACTGTTTATACAAACATAACTAAACAGTGACAAACAATTATTGCTGTCTAACTATGAGCAATATATGAGGCTACTGTGGCCCAGAGAGGTTGGAGGACTGTGGACTTAAGTAGATTGAATGAAAGCCTTTCTCCATTGTTTTAGCACACAGAGCGCTACAGACCACTGAAGTGATTGCATCAGACTGTACTGGGTAAACCTATTGCTCTTGCTTGATCCCCAGCCTTTTCTTTCTAAATATCACAACTGATTGCATCCAGCCACTCATATGCTAGCACAGCAAGGCTGCAGATGAATCAGGACAGAGATTGAGACACAGCCGGTAATAGTGATCACACTGTTGAGTGGATATATACTCGGTAACTGTGTAAACAGTAATACATGGTGCTGGTCTCAAGGTCCATCTGTGAATAAAAAAGGAGAAAAAAAAAAAACACTTTGTTTGCTCAGCTGTAAAATACACCACTGACCAGACCAATACATGCCAGCCTTGAATCTTCTCTGCACTTACAAGATTACTCCGATGAAATAAAATCTCTTTATTGTTCAGCAAAAGCAAATATAAAGTAAAAAGGCTAGAGAGATTGCAACTGTTCTAACAAACTGTTTTCGGACGTAGATTTCACTTCTTAACTCATTAAAACATTCTTAATTAGCAAACTAGTCCTTGTAAAGTCATTCACATTTAAAAGGAACTTATAAACAACTCAAACTATAAAAATAAATCAATGGTGATTTTTTTTTTTAATGATTACACATAATTGCCAAGAGAAAACTCTTGGTGTGGGTAACTGACTTAAAGCATCATTATGGAATCTAATCTAAAAAGCAGGCAAAAACTTTGCAAACATCTCAGACTGCCCAGTTGGCACTGATAAAAGCTCACTAACATGCTAACTTGTGCCTTCTGGTGAGCTGGTGCCTTCTGGTCATTGGCATTGGCTGTGAAGGCTTGTCTTACATTTTAGTGCATGTTCTTACCAGAACAACCTACACAATGAAACTACACAGTGCATAGCCTACGAATAATGACCATCATTAAGATTAATTTGAAGGTAATACCAAAAGTAGTTGCTCATAAAAATAAATCTCAAAATGGTGGCATAGTTTTCCTTTAAATAATGTAACTTTACAAACACTGTCCCACAGTGTTGTATAATAAATTATTTCCAAGAAATTAAATTATATTCTTTAGATCTTGAATCAGGTAAAATTCTGAATATTAGGTTGTATACTTCCTTCAGGTCTATAGAGTTAGATGACATTCTGATTTTTCATGGGCACTTGCTTTTTTTTACACTTTGCTTTAAACTAAATTAAAATGAAAATATTACTGACAGAAAATATATAATCCTTATTATTGTTAGATAGTATCTTGCATAAAAATGTTAAGGATAACAGAAGAAGATATCTGAGCGAACAAGAGCATTTCCAGCTGTATATGAATTAAACACTAAGTTTCTCAGATTGCAATCACGCAGTTAAGGCTAGATTTCAGATACAGTATTGCTGTTAATGAAACATCAGTGCACAGTAGCTTTATGAACTCCAAAGAGGTAGCTTGTAGCTAGATAATCTGAAAGAGTATTCATCTTTAAAAGTTTTCTTTCTTCTATCTAGCCCAGTTCATGGCTTGTCTTGTTGTCATCTCACATGATGCCCGGAAGGCACATTCACGTCACCTGTTGTTCCAGTCATGAGTTCTAGCCTGTCTGAGTCATAAGTCTGAAGGCTCGGAGAGGAAAATCCCAGCTGATAGGCATCTGATACTGAGGGAGAGGATGACAGACCAAAATAAGAAAGAAAAGAAGCATATCTGTACTTAGCATGTATGAGTCTAAAAATCAATGTGAAGGTCCATCTCAGTGGTCTCACACAGCAGACTCTACGTCTCTCTGCAACTTGACCTCAGCCCCCTGCCCCTCTGTGTAAGTCACTGCTGTCCCAGTGTGGGATTGGTACTGGACTTGTGAGTCTGAGGTTCGTCGGGAAGTGGGGGACCCTGCAGACGCGATGATGGTTCCAGTCCCACAGCACTGCTTTGGGGCGCACTGGATGCGGCATGGGAGCTCACACAAAGCATCACCGGATTCTGCCGCAGCGGCACCCCCAAATTCAGGCTGGATGGTGGTGGCGTGGATTCCCTCGTCATGGAACATGCCCTTGATGCGCTTGGCGATGTCCATGTACGCATCGGGATCATGGCACTTGATGTGAGCCGTGGCGATGATGCGGCTGCCGGCCAGCTGCCAGACGTGCAGCTCGTGCACGGCCAGCACGCCCTCCAGGCTGCGCAGACGCTGGCGCAGACGCCGCACGTCCACCTCCTTGGGCACCGTCTGCAGCAGAATGAGTGCTGACTCCCGGAGCAGCGGAAAGGTGGTGTACAACAGGATAAACACCATCAGCACGCACAGGGTGGGGTCAAGGTACAGCACCCAGCAGGGTCCAGCAGAGGGCACCTCTGAGTCAGAGGTCCCGTTAAGGGGCATCAGATGCGGGCAGTGTTGGCTGAAGCAGGGGTTATTGCAAGGGCCTTTCGAAGGACATGACTGCCACACATAGGTGAAGATAAGGGCATTTACCACCACAATGACAGAGCCCAGAGCATCACCGAGCACGTGAAGGAAGACACCACGCATATTGAGCTGAGAGGCAGAGTCCTGAGTGGCCTCAAGGTCCTCCAGATGCACCCCACCATTAAGACGCACCTCTACTTCCTCATTGCAGAGCATGTCAGCTACAAAGAAAGAAAAAACATAACAAAAAATGATCAAATTTTAAAGTTTTTTTTTTTTTAAATCTGTAGCTAGGCTATATCTTAAGGAAGTTAACAGTCAAAAGCAGACATGTAGGCTAATATTAAGTAACAAACTGGAAAAGTAGGCTAGGTTATTTAATTGTCAAAACTACTAACCACTTTTCTTCTCGCTCCCGGGGTTCACCACTAGATTACAGGACAGGTCTTCTGATGACCCATCCAGCCTGGATTTTGTGTTACTGGATTTTTCTGATACTTTGTTCGTCTTGGTCCGGTGAGAATGGGAATGAGAGTGAGAGTGCCCATGTCCAGCGTGTTCGTGAAACAGAAAAAGACCCAACAGGTTGACAAGAAGACCAGCGGCACCGACCCAGATGACAGCCCGAGGATTTTCGATTTCATGAGGGACTGTGTAGCGCTCCACAGCCTCCAACAGGATAGTAAAACACAAAGCTGTCAGGAACACCGCATTAACCAAAGCTCCCATCACTTCAGCCCTGATCCAGCCGTAAGTATTCGTAGCAGTGGACTGTGTCATTTCTGCAAAGCGCACCGATATCAGGGCCACAGCTAAAGCTATCACATCCGAAAGCATGTGAAACGAGTCCGAAAGCATGGCAAGAGATGCTGTCATTCGACTGACCACAACTTCGACAATAAAAAACCCAAAAGTTAGCGACAGCATGCACAGTAGCCGCCGGCGTTTAGGTTCCCATGCCATTTCAAACCAGAAAATAGGCCTGTGACAGCAACTAAACTTAACCTCAAAACGAGCTAATTTACCCTGGCAAGTTGTTATTGGTGGTAAGGATAGATTTTCGCTTTAAGCTTTGGAGACGATGTGGTAAGAAGTAAACTATCCGGTCGCTATTGGCAACTCGCGAGACTGACAATCATGCCATTCAAACGACGCAGCAGTTCTTCAACCTATTTTTCTTCTAAATTACACGAAATACGCCAATATTAAAAGTTATGGCACAACCAAATAAACACACGCATTAGTCAATGCCACTCAGACGTTGTTGTCCTAGTTCATTGAGTTCAGGGATAGAAGTCGCAGTTTGCACTCGGATCCGATGAAGTTCTACACACGGAGCACGAGAAACACCCTCCTGGATTTCTATTGGTCAAAGATTGCGTAACTTTATGGACAGCTTGGGCTCCTATGATATCAGTAAGCAATTGTTTGTAAATGTAATAGCCTATGTAGGCCTAGGCCTATATGCTATTGTTGACGTAAAAAAAGAGATAAACGAAAAGAAGTTTGTAAATAGTGTCTTGTTTAAGCAAAACGTTTCAAAATATGTTGCCTGTTTATTAGTCTTTGGCCTAATTAACATTTTTGGTCCAAAATTGACAGTAGGCCTAGGCTAAAATTCAGAAACTCATCACGAGTGATTAGTCAACAACAAAGAGGTGGACTGCTATAGATATTTGGCAAGTCGAAAGTCTAAATAAATCAAATTAAAAATAAATTCAAAATAAATTACAGTCTTTTGATTTATTTTCTGGTCTGAGAACAAGCATTCCTACTCACAGCTTTCTTTGTGTGGGTATAACATAGGCCTATTTTATATGAGCTCAAGTGGATGAAACACTGAACTAGCAAATGTGCTGCTGAGGTGAAAGAACGATAAACTTTACTCCATATGGCCTGACTAAATTCAGATTATCAAATGCCAGTCCCATTACTTGTATGCAATACCAACAGACCCAGCCTATTACTAGGCCAATTGGACCTAAACCATCACGTCCTTGACACACCCAATAGCATTGCATGCAGTGTAAACTAGTTTAGCCAATTAAGTAGTATGGCTGTAGCCTAAACGGAATTATAAATGCAATGGAAATCTGAAATATCTTGCTATCAAGGTGTTGAACAAATTATACCAAAGTAGCACGCTTATTAGCACTAATAGCTTATATAGCTATTAGTTGCAATATTGCTCTATCCGCATGGATGCCCTTATTTGTCTACATATAGCGAGCCTAATTCATAGACAAAAATACACATGCAAAGGGTAGCCTAGGCTACAAAAGGCTAATCTCACATGACGGTTCCATTAGATTTATTATAGCAGTATTCCTAGGGCGTGGGCTATGAGACGCCTCACAGCCTATCCATTGTCTGCGGAGCAAGGGGGACCACGGAGGTACAGAGGTGGGCTGGGCTGTCAGCGTTGGGTCCTTCCTGTAGCATCCTTTTCATTGTACCATATTGCTTATCAATTATAGCAGCTGAAGATATTAGCATCAAGAATCAAAATGCTCAAGAATCCTTCATCAGTTCACACTGGAATATAAGCGAAGACACCATGCCACAGAGGAGACCATCGCCCTTGAACATAAAATATTTTGGGGGAAATGCATCTAACATCTCCTTAAAGACAGCGAGGAAGCCGGACTTAGAGGTATCATATTATTGTGCGAATTGTGATAGGATACTATTTTGACATGTCGCGGAAGAGTTCAGATAACGTTATGATTCGATTGCGGAGGATGTCTATGGCTAAGAACAGCGAAACGGTGAAGGTGGTAGTTCGATGCCGCCCCATGCAAAAGAAAGAGGAGGCGATGAATCATGAGAAAATAGTGGAGGTAGATGTCAATTTGGGACAGCTTAGGGTGCGTAATCCGAGGGCGCAGCCCGGTGCAATCATGAAAACATTTACATTCGATGCGGTGTATGACACGGCCTCCTCCCAAATTGACCTGTATGACTACACATGTAAACCCCTTGTGGACTCGGTTCTTCTTGGTTTCAATGGAACTATATTTGCCTATGGACAGACGGGGACAGGTAAAACATACACAATGCAGGGTTCGCCAGAGCCTGAAAAGCGTGGAGTCATTCCAAATTCATTTCATCACATTTTCACACACATATCCAGATCTCAAAACCAACGGTATCTAGTGCGTGTCTCCTACATAGAAATTTATCAGGAAGAGATCCGGGACCTGTTGTGCAAAGACAACAACAAGAAACTTGAACTCAAAGAGAATCCTGATTCTGGGGTGTATGTGAAAGACCTCTTGTCAGTGGTGACCAAAAGCATACAAGAAATTGAACATGTGATGGACTTGGGGAATCAATCTCGGTCTGTAGGTTTCACTAAGATGAATGAGCGCAGTTCTCGGTCACACGCCATCTTCATTGTCACCATCGAATGCAGTGAGACAGGCTTGGATGGTGAAGATCACATCCGTGTAGGAAAACTTAACATGGTGGATCTGGCAGGCAGCGAGCGTCAAAGTAAGACCGGGGCCAAAGGAAAGCGCTTCAAGGAAGCTGCAAAGATCAACCTGTCCCTGTCTGCTCTGGGCAATGTCATATCAGCCCTGGTGGATGGCACAAGCACCCATGTCCCATACAGAGACTCCAAACTCACACGGCTGCTGCAGGACTCTCTCGGGGGCAACTCCAAAACAGTAATGGTGGCCACCATTGGCCCCGCATCCTGTAACTACGAGGAGACCATCACAACCCTGCGGTACGCCAACCGGGCCAAGAACATCAAGAACAAGCCGCACATAAATGAGGACCCCAAAGAGGCCCTGCTCAGGGAGTTCCAGGAGGAGATTGCCCGTCTGAAAGCACAACTTGAAGAGCGAGGGATGCTGGCTAAAGAGAGGAGGAGGAAGAGGAGAGACAGCATGAGGATGAAGAGAAGCCTGAGCAGCGGGGAGGTGGAAAAGCCGCAAGGGGGTTACGTGGACGTGGTGGAGACCGTACAGGAGGAGAGGGATGGAGATGAGACGGAGAGGAAAGCGGAAAAACTCAAGTACAGGAAAAGTGTAAATGGGAACTTAGAGATGTTCCGGCTTCCTGAAGAGAATGAGAAGACTGTAGAGGAGCTACAGAAAGAGCAAGAGGCCATGGAACTCATCATAGAGAAATATAAGGTGAGAGAACTGGGTATGTGGATTCATAGTAGTCCAAACATTTCGTGAATCCTGTGGGTGAGGCGACAAGTTTGGTTGTTAGTTTTTCTCCATCAGTGAAATCTGTTTATCCCAACCTTATTTTTTATTTTCCTCCAGTCTATGGAAAGCAAGCTGTTGGTCGGTGGTAAGAATATTGTGGACCACACTAATGAGCAACAGAAAATGTTGGAACTGAAAAGGCAAGAAATTACAGAGCAGGTAAGAAACTAGGCTGTACGCTTGTTACATTGGTGCTGAAATGGCCGATGACGCAGGTTTTATTGACTGACTGAGTCACTCTTGCCCTCCCTCCTTCCCTTCCTCCCTCCATCTCACACTCCCTGTGTTCTTTTGTGTCCTCATCGGGGCAGATGAGACAGGAGAGGGAGATGCAACAGCAGATGTTTGAGCAGGATGAGGAAACAGTGGAGCTGATGGAAACCTTCACAACTCTGCAGCAAGAGGTTGAACTTAAGACCAAGAAACTGAAAAAGGTGGAGAAGGAAATTATGATATTAAACAAAAAAAACTGTCATATTCTATAAGTCGCTTTGGACAAAAGCACCTGCTAAGTTACCATAACCATATTAAAAAATATTCCATAAACTACCTGTCATCAGTCTCTGAGGTAATAACAGTCTCCTCTTGAGCCCAGTGAAGGCCTTGAAAGAACTGAATTCTATCCATTTTGGGCTAATACTTTATGTCTGTCGGTTATTTCGCATACAGTTGTATACAAGGTTGCAGCTGGTGAAGACTGAAATTGGAGATATCATTGATGAGCATGTGGCTACAAGACAGGAGCTGGAACAAACACAACACGAACTGATCAGGGAGATGAAGTTTAAGTAAGCACTAACTTTTACTATTTGTCATCCAATGCACTCTTTCTTTTTCCCCCTTTTTTATGGGACTATGTGCATGCACATATAATTTCAAAATGCAATGCACAGACAAATTCACAAACACATATACAGTATGTGCATAGTTACAAACATCACAAGTAAAATGATCACTTTAGACATATTAGAATCATGTTCTGGCATTAAGTAAAGACTAGAATTTAGCTTTGTCACAAGAAGACATATAATTGTACATGTACAACCTCTAGCATGATGATAATACTCATACACACTCACATACACACTCACACTTAAACACACATGCACAAACACAGGTGAATTGTAAGTCCCATCTGAATCATCATTGGCATTAGACTTTGAGTCTGTATGGAAAACATCCAACATTGATCACTGTGTCAAGAAAGGTGGTAATGAACTATATGCCAATAATGTCTGTTATTTGTGGTTCCAGGAATTTGATAATAGAAAATTTCATCCCTCCTGAGGAGAAGAACAAAATGATGAACAGACTGCATTATGACAGTGAAGAGGACCAGTGGAAGATGCTTCCCCTTATTCCCTCAGAGACGTAATGAGAAACAGTTATTACATGACTATATGCTACTCATGTTAGAATTTGTGAGCATGTTCAAAAAAATTTTTTTTTCCACATGATGATTCCTGATTCCTAATTGCAACTTACTGCTGTTGTGTTGTAGCCACCGCTGTCGTGTTAAGCGAAGACCAGCATCTGTGGTGGGGTACAAGCGGCCCATCAGTCAATACGCCCAGTCTGTAGCAGCCACAGGAGCGCCTCCCAGATATAGGGTTGGTGGAACCTCATTACATTAACACAATGTTATAATTCCCATTTTTATCCATTTTACCCATTTAGTGCTAAGGACAAAGGGTGACAAAACAACAAAGCTTTGGTGCAATACCAAGCGTTCTGGCCCTTCATATATTGACAGATACACAATTCTGCCTAAAGTGCTCTGTACATATATGCTGATATGAGTCCGCGGTGCATTCCGCTTTCACCGTTCGGTTACATTAGATTCCATTGTTTTCAATGCAATTCCGTACACCAGCGTCAAACTCTGCTGTTGCCACCGTGTAGATTACCATTCAGTTCTATTTGGTTGGCGCTGCTCAATAAAATCCATTGTTTATCCAATGCTTGCCAGTTAAAAATGTCAGATGTGCATGTCAAGTGACAGGGTACTAATGTTGGCACCTATTTGTGGAGCGCTTAAGACCTTTTTCAGATCAGCCATATTGAAATGAAATAGCAGGGCAAGCACAGGTGTAAATAATTATGTTAATGGATTAGGAATTACTACTGCAACTGTCAATGATATTGAACAGGCCTATTGTGTGATCTTATAGGCAGAGAACATCATGCTGCTGGAGCTGGACATGACTCCACCAGCGATGTTTCACCTGAACTTAAACGGGACCGATCTGATCAGCAGAGACCAACTGCCTGACTTTGTCCACCTTCGAAGGAGAGGCACTGCAACTCGAGTCAGGAAATCACAATCCTGGTGAGACGCCGGAGCTTCTTATGTGTTTTGGTTCTGTCCAGAAAAGGGAGGGGGAATAGTGTTACTCACAAGGTCATGTTTTCAAATCTTTAAAGATGTGTTCACAGGCAACAGATATGAGGAATTCTCTTGAGGAGTCTTGTTTGGACAATTGCAATAGTTTTGGGGCTCACCCATAATGTTATATTTACTTAGACTGGATAAGGACAGGCGGCGTGAAAGGAATGTAGACTACTGTGCATGCAGGTGTTTCACCATCAAAAGTGAGAGTGAAACATGTAGAGGAACTGCTTAGAAACACCATCTCATGGTGAGCTTGGAGCTCATGGCCCTGCATCTTAAAATCCCCCACCCATCTTTTTGGTTGTCTGTTCTCTCCTCAGGAATCAGGCACCTTGCATGCCCTCGACCTCCTCGGTCTGCTGGCTGGCTCCTGGGTCCCCTCGCAGTTCAGGTTCTCAGGGTGCCTGTGGGTCCACCCTTCCTGCTGAGAAAGAGACTTAACTGAATCATCTATGGATGGACTCCCTGCCTGTATGCATCCCTTCATTCCAAACACATAATCTGCTTCCTCTCCATTGCCAGGGAGAAAGGAAGCAAGACAGGCTAAAATAGCTTTGCATTTACTGTTAGTGTTATTTTTTATTATTTCAAGCCAAGCATTTATATTATTTTGTATTATTTAAAACTGAGCATTTTTTGCCTCTGCAGCTTTGTAAACAACATTTTTAGAAGCTTTCGATACTTGAAAAGCACAAGGGTGTCTGAATGGCTTTAAACCATTATGCATACAATTAGATATGGAAAATGATCAGCAGCCTTTGTAAACGGTGCAATGTCGAATTATAACTCAGTGGGTGAGAGCTTTGGTAAACAGCTTTATTGTGGCCTGATGTGTGTTTATGTGGGCCAAAGCATTTAAATGGTTTTCTTCTTTCCTGTGAATTGGGGATGCATTGTGTATCTACGTTACCATGTTAACTAGAAAGAAATAGAAAATAATGTCCAAACTGGTCTCTGTTAATGGTTTATAGAAATATGTGCCAAATGTCAATTTGCATGTCACTGCTTTGTGTCAGCTGTCGAACAGTACTTGAAAAACAAAATCAGTACTGACCTCTACAGCAGGAAAGAAAGACAAGCCAGAATGTGAAGTCCAGCAACAGATTGGAAACCAGCATGAGTGATGGTCTGTGACAGAACCATCTTCATTTTCCTGCATCTCATGTTCTCATTTCATTATAGCAGAGTGTGTTTAAAAATATATATTAAGAGTGATAACTGATTCACATCCGTATGGCATTTAACTGCAATTAAGTATGGTCTACAGTGTTCTTGTCTGTCTGTACAGCTTTTTCCAGAAAAAAGTCTGCTTTTGCTATTTATTGTTACACATTGCTCTTATCAAAATCAATACTGGAGTTGAAAAAAAAATATCTCAACAGTACTGCTGCTCTTTAGCCTACTAACTATTCTTTATTTCGCCGTGATGAGGACATCTCATTTGATGTCAACTGGCCCACAAGAGGACAAAACATACCCACCTAGGATCACTGTTGTTATACAGTAAGATGACGTTTCCTTAGGGGTCAGTCACATGACTAGCGTTGTACAGTAAAAACCCAATATGGCAGAAATGGTGGCTCTTGCACGGTAACTAAAGCAACATTTCCACTCAAACAGCAAGACACACTTATAATCGGTCGACACTCCGCACCGACCGAAAACATGAGGGAGAAACAGAGGAAGAAGAAGGGGCGGACATGGGCAGAAGCAGCTAAAACGGTAAAACTACAACGATACGACGCGTTTGTTTTGATTGTTGTCCTCCTGCGCTCCCACTTGTACAACGGTGTTTATGAGTTCATGACCCGCTAGTGTAGATGGTCTATTGCGCATGAAACGCAAGGCCTGTTTGTTGTCGGAACCATTGAAGTTGGTTGGAAATAGGTTCCGTGATATGGTGGTGACACTTATTCGACGGAGCCTGTTTATTTTACTTGCTTTATCAGTTATGGCCATGAACTTTTCCATACAAACTGTCTCCCCCCGTTTGCTAACGACAGCACCAGACGTATTAGCTAGCCTAGCAGGTATTAGTTAGCATAGCTAAGCGCATGACGTCCTCAACGAACAAGTAAGCAGGCTAGCTGAGATAGCTAACTAAGCTTGGCTAGCTGGTTTAGCTAATATGAGATGCGAAACCATTTGGCAGACCAAATTTCACACAAGTTACACGTCTGTTTGTTACTTGGCAATGCTATACTGGGAACCAGTGATACTCTGTTGTCGGAATTAATGGTGTACAGACCGTATTACTGTTATGGCTAGGTAGTTATCATTAACGTAAAATGCTAAGCTGCTAACGAGCTAGCTGTCAAAACGGCTCCAGCCAGCCAACTCGATGATAACATTGCTGTCTGTGCTAGTTTGTGTAGAAACACAACCACGCTCATTTAATCGTGCTGTACATACAATGACAACATGTGGGTAAAAATAATGACACGTCTGGCAGAAAGCAGGGCACTTTGCTTATAATCATGTCGTAAATAAAAGGTAAATCAAAAGTAATATTATGTTACCTAAGCTTTCCACACGTTTTTATTGCTAACAACACTTATGTTATTTTACCACGTGCATGTTGTCTTGCGACACAATAATGTTGTGAAATATTATTTAGATGTCACATCGTCATGCCGTCTCTGGAAAGAGGGGTGGAGGGCAGGCAGACACATGGTTTCAAAGTGACTTATTGATAGTGATTGTTAGTGCAGTATTCATCTTTGTAAATATTCGTGCTAGTCTTCAACATTAAGGCCTAGGTTTCACTTACCTGGAATTACTGTCTTTCTTAAAATAACTGTCTATTTCATACCTTCGAAAGTTAAGTTGTTATCACAGCCTTGAAAGCTGGTCGAAATGCGGTATTGTTGTAAGGACAGGTAGGGCTACGATTTTCTGCAAGAGCCTTGATGGTTTCTGTTTAATTTTAAGGTAAACATTGCCTAATCTAAAAAATATTGTGGGACAATGCCAACCTGTTGCTCTTAGATGTCAAAGATAAGCCGAATATTTTGATTACGTTTTTTGGACATTGGTTTGTTTATTTGATTGAGCATGTTATCTGAAAGTTGTTTTCAATAAATAAGCTTACTTATCAAGACGTTTTGCAGTTGTATCACAGTTCCTCCACACACACACCACACACACTGTGTACCTCAAAGGAAATGAGTCCTACTTAAGTAGGTGATGTCACAGCACACACACACACACACACACACACACACACACTACACAGCTGAGCTGGCAAGATTGATGACAGATGATTCATTAGGTGACTTAATCCAAGCACAAAATTACTGCCAGCAGCCTATCTTACCGCAGCCAGTCGATTCTGCTGTCTGGTGTAACATACAGACACAATAGTTGAACAGTTACACATACCCACACACACATGCACACACACACTCATGCAAACATGCACACACACTCAAGTAAGCTTCAATAAAGCGAATAGCCAGAACTGAGTTGGCTGTTGTAATGGGAAGATGTGATGATTTCAATAGGAAAATCCAGGCGAACATGTAGCACGCTGTTTGGGTCACTCATAGGATGCCAAAGCCATAATGCTCAGAACTTCTCTCAGGGATATGGTTTGGAAATATGTTGTTTAACTTCATTTAGCAATAAATTATCGATAAGCTGGTGGAAACTATTGATATTTTAACTAATCCTACACACTGTCACATTATTTTTAATATTTTTAAAAGGCACTAAGTTAAAAGTTTATGCACTTTGTACAGTTTTAAATTCAGTTATGTACATAATTCCAGCCTTTTGCCCTTTATTTCTTCATTTACAGATATCTTGATGTGTCATCGATTAACCTTTTATGATGTAGGGTCTATTGAATATTGCAGAATCGCTGTATTGTGATTTAAATGTTACTGTGAGCAAAGTATTCTGACGGTATCTATTTTTGAGTTACTCTATGATTCCCAGCCCTAATCAGTAAGAAGTGACCAGATGTCTTGGCCCTTAAAGTCCCCCAGTAGCCTAACTCTTTATTGTGTCAGCTAGTGTGAGTGGATGCAGTCAGTCTCAGTGTTTTCAGACTGTCAGGGGTTTTCTATAATCTTTTGTTTCCCTCTCCAGGTGTTGGAAAAGTACCCCAACACTCCCATGAGCCACAAGGAGATCCTCCAGGTCATCCAGAAGGAGCGTCTGAAGGAGATCAGGTGAGACGCAGTTGCGCTGCCCCAACTCCTCCTGAACTCCATCTCAGAGTTTCCCTCATCAGTACCTTTGTGGTTATTATGAGGCCGCTGTGATCTTTAGATGCATGCCCCTTGTGCATCACATACTTTGTTTTTCCTTCCTTTTCTTTGAGTTTGATCTTAATTCCCTAGACAGGAAGTAGATGGGTCACCCTCATCCAGCTCTAATTATCACATCTCTGTTTTTGTTTTTTGTTTTGTTTTGTTTATCTTTTGTTTTGCGTGGGTTCATTGTCTCCGTTGTTTTCCAGAAGGTAAGACTGAACACTAGTCTGCTCCACCCCCCTCTCTCTCTCTCTCTCTCTCTCTCTCTCTCTCTCTCTCCAAACCCACCCCTGGACTAACACTTCTCCAGTGTCCCTTGTGCATGCCCTTAACCGCCTGACTCCAAATCAGACAGCATGCTGAGGGCACTTACGCTAGTGCAGTTAGGACTAGCGCCCCCTACTGGCTGCAGCTGTATGGAGCTACTTATTAGTTGAGCATAATATTACATCTACCCTGAGATTCAGCTGAATCCACTAGACTCTCTGTATGTGTGGTCCCTGTGTGATAACTCCATAATAATTCTCTCACCTTTCCTGCTTGTCCCTACTCCTGGTTGCCTGATCTGTGGGTCATTCTACGGCTAACGACCTAGAGCCTTACAGTTCATGCCATGGACTTTTCATGGACAAAACATGTCACATTTGTCTGTTTTATTAATGTAGGACCGCCAAATAATAATAATAATAATAATAATAATAAGCTTAATTTGTATAGCACCTTTCATACACAGAATACAGCTCAAAGTGCTTTACATTTGGAGCACTTAACACAATTAACACAATATTAAGAATATCCACCCAATAATTTTTTTTTTTCTGAAAATGTTTAAAGTTGATAACTCCAAGCCAGAATTGGGGTCATTTTTTGCTTGTCAGAATTCACATTATGTTACAAAGTGCAAAAACTATTCCGCATTTGCCTTTGAGCGCCACCACCTTTAAACATTTTATCCCAAAAACCATTAGGTGGACAAATAAAAGATTTGTTTTATTGATAGAAAAACGAATTTAGACGATTTAACTACTTTTCTTCACAAAAATCCATGACAACCTGTGCAGTTCTAGGTGGTTTTGTGTGGAATGACGTGTGCGTGTGTGTGTGTGTGTGTGTGTTTGTGTGTGTTTTGGTGTATGTGTGTGTGTGTGTTGTTATAGTGTTGCAGTAAAGCACAGTGAACAGCACGCTAAACTGAGGGGTCATTTAGTCACGGCTAACATTCTAAAGACCAGAGCATCTGGATGTCTAAATGACAAGCCACTTGTACCAGTCTACTCTATTGAGATACAGGAGTAAATAATTAAAATAAGACCCTGTCCTTGTAGATATCAACCTCCCTCCGTGTTGAGGGTTGCACATGCATGTTGCCGAGAGCCTCAGTTGCCTTGGACTAATAGAGTGTGTGTTTTTGTTTGGCTGGTGCTGTATGTGTGTGAGGATTGTGTTTGTGTGTATCCGTTTTTGTTTACGAGAGAGGATGTGTGTGTGTGTGTGTGTGTGTGTGTGTGGGGGGGGGGCTGTTAATGTTTGTGTCTGTGCATGTGAGTGTGTAGTGTTTGAAGTGTTGATGTGTGATGATGTGATCATGTGTGATCAGTAATGGACAATGGAGTCAGTTCTGCATTGTGTGTGTGTGTGTGTGTGTGTGTGCGCGTGTGTGTGTGTGTGTGCGCAATGTTGTTTGTGTTGTGTGGGTGGGTGTGTGACAATGGGAAGTGTGCACTAGTGGTGGCTGTGTGAGTAATTCGGTGTCCTCTGCCCTCACAGTGGGACGTCACCCCTGGCCTGTCTGAATGCCATGCTGCACACTAACTCTCGCGGGGAGGAGGGCATCTTCTACAAGGTGCCAGGCAGGATGGGAGTCTATACGCTCAAGGTGAGTCATCAGGCTGCTGCTTCAAGAGTAACAACACCAATACTGGTGGCTAACTTGGCATGAAGGATGCCCATGTATTTTATGTAGTCATTTATATATATGTATGTATGTATGTATGTACTGTATATCTATGTGATGTTTATGACCCATGTTAACATGTGTGTGCAGTTTGAGTTAAGTGACCCTGTGTGTGTGTGTGTGTGTGTGTGTGTGTGTGTTGAGCAGAAAGACATAGCGGACGTGGTGAAGGAGCTGTCGGAGGAGGGCTCAGAGGACAGCAGTGATAATCTGTCTGACAGCCGCAGCACTGAGAACAGCAGCAGCAACAACAGCAAGGAGGGCAGGAGGGGCAGATGGCGGAGGAGGGGTAATGCACACGCACACACACGCACACACACACACACACACACACACACACACACACACACACACACACACACACACAAAGATACAAAAACACACATACACACACACACATACACACACACAAGCATGCGTGGGAGTGCTTGACTGACAGTGACAGTGTAAGACCTACTTTTCAAATCAGGGAGTGTTGATAAGCGTACAAAGATTTTTTTTGTGTGTGTTTTTGTTTTCTGGTGGGCACATCGTACCATGAAAACCATTGTATTTATCTGCCACTAGATTTATAAAATTTGTATGATTGCTTGTCTGGATAGGAGTTTTGGTCTAATCAAGTGTGATAAACTTGTTCTGCTGCACAGATGACCAGAGGAGTCCTGTCCTCTGGTCATCTGTGTTGAGGCTCCTCTGTTTTATTTCACCTACAAAGAACCCCACCCATATCTTCAGGGTTTAGAGACTTGATAGAGAAGGAGACAAATCACTAATTGGAAAATGAATAGGGCTAGGGAGCTAAGAGGACTCTAACACTAAACATGGTAGAGTTTTGAACTGGAAGTCCTCTCCTGTAAAGTAAATACACATGGTTGGAAACGGCATGATGGATGTTTTGCCATTTGTTTACTTTCCCCGTCTCTATGGCAATAGCCATGCCCATATGGCAAAAGTTGGTGTAATGTGTAGGGAGCAACTAAATGCAAAGAATAACTGATTTTTAATCCTTATTTTAGTGATTTTGGACAATATATTTACCAGATCAATTCAGATTTAAAGATGGATTCAAGTGATGTACTTTTAATGTCTATAGGAGCATCCTATGTGGCCAGACTTGCCTTAAAGGACTTTGTTTACATTCTCCATGCTTATGTCCATTTCTAACGGTCCTTGTGAAATAGACCAGCCCACGTCAGCGTTGCGCCACCTCTCTCCCATGCTACCCCACCCCAGTGTGTGTCTGTGCCCACCCCAGTGTGTGTCTGTGCCCACCACAGTGTACGTCTGTGTGCCCACCCCAGTGTGTGTCTGTGCCCACCACAGTGTACGTCTGTGCCCACCCCAGTGTGTGTCTGTGCCCACACCAGTGTACGTCTGTGCCCACCCCAGTGTACGTCTGTGTGCCCACCCCAGTGTACGTCTGTGCCCACCCCAGTGTGTGTCTGTGTGCCCACCCCAGTGTGTGTCTGTGCCCACCACAGTGTACGTCTGTGTGCCCACCCCAGTGTACGTCTGTGCCCACCCCAGTGTATGTCTGTGCCCATGTCTCCAGCGCAGGGCCCATGTCAGCTGGGAGCTGCAGCAGAGACTTACTTCCCCCCTCTTCACTGCTGTCAATTCGTCACCTCTGATCATGCAAACAGGAAACACTTTATATTTTCAGTTGAACGCTGGAGCCACTTCCTCATCTGCAACACAGCAGCATTGAGAAGCTCGGGTTCAGGGGCGACTTGAACGTTTCATTTTGCAGGATCTAAACGATTAAAACGGACTAAAGAGAGAGAGAGAGAGACACATATAGAAGTGTGCTCCAGTTAGAGGTGCAAGACCATGTTCTGAAGGGTCCCAGGGAGATCTGCTCTGTTTAATGGATCGCAAAAAGAGGCAGAAGCCTTGCACAGATCAGGAACTAACTAGTCATCTGAGGCAGAGATCAGTTATGTCTTCCTGTAAGTTTTCAGTATTAATGTCTTGTTTTTACTTTGGTGAAATAATACAAAAGTATTTTGTTGATTATTATATGACAGAAAGCAGAACATTTAGTATAAGCAGAGAGGTTTGTTGTCCTCGTGTGAGTTTTAAACAGTTGAGTAAAAGTTTTACTGCAGGAAAAAGTTATTTTTAAAAAAAATATCAGATTAAGAACAACTGATATCTATTTATCTTCTGTTAAGAAATGATGCATTGTTTGTTTGTAGCCCGTTCACTGTATTGTGGACTTGTTCATTTCACTTCTGTGCCAGCTCACACTGTGATCACGTGCATCACAGTTAATACCACATTAGTCAGCATATGGCTAACCATCAACTCAGTCATCCTCACACGTCTGTTTATAGGAGTACACTACACTCATGTCTTCAGCTCCAGAGACACTATACAGCTCTCTATGGGTAACTCAGCTACGCTGAATTGTAGTCATTTGGTTTGTGTGCATGAAGTGTGCACTGTGTGTTAATGTGCGTTAATGTGTGTAGACATATGGTTAGGGCTCCCTGAAAATGGTTAAAATAGTTTGTTTATTCATGTGTGTTTTGAGCTTGTGTCTGTGTGTATATTAGTGTGCCAGTGCATGAACGACTTGTGTGTGTATGTGTTTTGTTTTTAAAGTGTGTGTGTGTGTATGTGTGTGTGTGTGTGTGTGTGTGTGTGTGCGCGCCCTCGCACTGTGTGTTTCCTGCAGTTCCGGCGAAGCTGAAGTCGCAGCCGTCCTCCCCGCAGTCGCGCTGCTCCTCCCCCTCGGTCCCCTCCAGCAAGCTCATCTCGCCCTCCCAGAAGCACAGCAAGAAGGCCCTCAAGCAGGTAAGGCCCCGTCACCCTGCCCCTCCACACTCACACACCCCATCACTGGACAAAAGGATGAACTCATCACATCACACTGCTGCATGTGGTTATATGAAGTGCTTGATTTTAAAGACGAGCTCTGGTGTGTGTCTATGTGCTTGTGTGTCTGTGTGTGTGTGTGTGTGTGTGTGTGTGTGTGTGTGTGTGTGTGTGTTTGAAGTGGGAGTGGGTTGATGGGGAGTTATATTAATTTCTGTGTGTGCAGGTGTAAGTGTGTGCAAATGTGTGAAGACATGGATATTTTTGTTCATGGACGTGTGCATATGTGGGTGTCTTGAGCGGTATATTATTATACGTGGCATGTTGGCATATTCGCATATTCATCAATGTGTGTGTTAGTATTGTATATTGATGTGTGTGTGTGTGTGTGTGTGTGTGTGTGTGTGTGTGTGTGTGTTCAGGCACTGAAGCAACAGCAGCAGAGGAACCAACGGAGGCAGTGTGTGATGGCGTCAGGTTCGAGCCCGCGACTGCTGCTGAAGAGTGTGAAGGGGCTGGCCGACAGCGTGGACGCCAAGCCAGGTAGCGCAGATTTCCCACAATCCATCTCTGCAGCCCATTCTGCCATCACAGCCTATCCACGCTTACGCTCATCCGTCTCCGGCAAGACAGGTACAGAAGATCTCTTGCACAAGCACCTCAAGCACACACACACACACACACACGATCACACACACACACGATCACACACGCACACACACACACACACACACGCACACACGCACACACGCACACACGCACACATACGCACACACGCACACACGCACACACACACACACACACACGCACACACACACGCAATCACACACACACACACACACACACACACGCGATCACACACGCACACATATACACACACACACACACACATACACACACACACACACATACAGAAACACACACACACACGATTGTGCATAAATACACATATATTCTCTCACATACACACAGTGATTCACACTAACATGTCAACCTGCCCACCATTCAGAAACGCTCCCCTTTAACTCACCTGCGAAAGACATGCTATAAACAAGAAAAGACAAATCTCTCACAAACACATTATAGCCACACAGCATCAAGACCATTTCATTCCAGCCAGCCATTCCTCTTTGTTGGAGTAGTGTTAGTTAGTCATGCCCTCCCGAGTGCCGTCCCTCATGTGCTGTGTGTGCCTGCTGCGTGTCCCTGCAGCGTGGGAGCTAAAACAGGTGGAGCGGCCACCCGCCAGTCCCCAGAACTCCAGCTCCTCCTCGTCCTCCTCGTCCTCAGCCAAGGCCGACTGCCCCCCCGCCAGCAGGAAGCTCTCCCAGCGCTCCAGCCGCCTCAGTGCACGTGAGTGGGCTCACTGAACGCGCAGTCTAGATAACCACACACCTTACAGTCTCTTCCTTTCTTCAAAGCACATCTCAAGACCTTTCTGTTTAATGATCACTTCTCCTCCACACCCAACACATAGCTCCATACAGATAACTTGTCTTTGTTGTACTGTTTTGTTTGTTTGTTATTGTGTTTCCTTGCCTTCCTACTATGTAAAGCGACCTTGGGTTTGAGAAAGGCACTATATTAAATAAACTTATTATTATTATTATAAACTTATTACAGTCACACTTCTATTCAGGACCACTAACCATACTGTCACTTTTCTATTAAAGTTGAATTAATGTAAAATATGAATGTATTGAATTCATTTTGAAGTCACACTACTAATTTCACACAAAAGTAGAGGCATTTGGGTGATATAAATGTGCATGTCTTTGGGCTGCTGTGTGCCTGTTTTGTCAGTACTTGATAATAAAGGTGCAAAATAGTCTTTATTGTCTAAAAATCTGTAAAGCTTCTACTTACAAAAATGCTTAAAGACTTTAGGATAGGATACTGCCCCCTCAGTATTCTTCTGCATTGGATTAATTTTGTCTGCTTGACATTTTTGTCATCTGCATTTATATAATATACACATAAAACTATTGGGAATAAAATGTTTCAGATGAGGAACCAGGAATCATATGCTTCTGTCTAAGGCACTGCTTCTGACCATGCGATCTTGTATCTTGTGTCCTTAGGGCAACTGAAGCGTAGCCGGTGCGAGATCGACGTGGAGACGCCCGACTCCATCCTGGTCAACACCAACCTGCGTGCCCTCTTTAACAAGCACAACTTCTCCGCCCTGCCGCACGAGTGCCAGCTGAAGCTGCTCAAGCTGCTGCCCGAGGTGGACCAGCAGGTGGGCACCCTCACCGGCCATGTCAGCCCACGGATCTGAGTGTTTTACTTTGCGTGTGTGTGTGTGTGCGCGCGCGTGTGTGTGTGTGTGTGTGTGTGTGTGTGTGTGTGTGTGTTTCTGTATATGTACTGTTACAAGTATGTACATATGTGTTGTCATCAGTGTGCATGTATTATTATCAGTGTGCGGGCATGCATGCTGGCATTGACTGCCGCTACGCCCACGAAAGGACACATGCCAGGGCACCATCTGTTGTGAAGATGAGAGAGAGACGTAATTAAGAGATTAGTGCGAGGCACTGGCCCCGCTCTCCCGTTAAAGACAACGCGGTTTGGTGTTAGGGGAGCGCTAGGAAGAGGAAGGTCCTTACAATAACCCACAATAGCACTGTGCCAAATTAGGTGATGATCATGACAGTAGTCATTGTGATAATGGTGATGATGGTGGAAATGAGGTTGATGGTGATGATTATGACATGAGTTGATTAGGTGGTTGTCATATTTGTAATAATAATAATGACAGTGCTGGTAATGTTGATTTTCACGATGATATTGATGTTGATGACCACGATGATGGATGCCATATTGCCCGTTCTTCACAGGCTTGCATGGACGGCCCTGTCCTGAAGGTAACCAGCTCTGCCTTAAACAACGAGTTCTTCACCTCGGCAGCCCAGTCCTGGAAGGATCGGCTCTCTGAAGGTTTGACTCTTTGTCTACTTTAAAAAAGTCAGTGTCCCTCTGAAGTTCAGAGAAAAAAGTCTGCTCAGTACACCACTTTGACATGAGACATGAAAAGTGGCTCTCCATCGGGGTTTACATCTAGGGTTCCCCCACTGGAGTTTCTGAAAGAAAAAAAAGTATTTTTCTTTTATTTACTTATTGTTTGATGAAATGTTGCCATGTGCAGTTGATTCTAGTGAAGGCCAGTTGTGTGTAGTGTAGCTAAAGCCTCCCAGGAGTCCTGGTGTCCTGGCACTCCCTCTGACACGCCGGTGTGTTTTGCAGGTGAGTTCACGCCTGAGCTGAGACTGCGGATGAGGCAGGAGTTTGAGAAGGAGAAGAAGGTGGAGCTGTGGAAGGAGCGCTTCTTTGAGAGCTACTACGGCGAGCAGTAAGTCATGCCAGAGGTAGTTCCCCCACAACCCATGTTGCACATTCTTGGCACATGAGTCACTGCCATCACCTGTTTTGCTGTGGTCAGATGAACTGTTGGGAGACGTGTTAGCAGCAGAGACATTGAGAGGTGTCATGCTTGTGTACTGTCCCATGTGGCATGAATGTCAAGCATGAATCTAGTGAGACAGAAAGGCCCTAGATAATAGACCCTAATAGACCCTAGATAATAAGACTGTGACCTCCAGTCATTTTTTTTGTACCTTTTTGTGTCCTTGTAGTTTGTGCTGTTTGTCAACTCCTGTATTTCTCTCTTGCGTCCCCTGCACAGCTCTGGTTTGACGTTAGAAGAGTCCAGAGAGCTCCTCGATGCTGAGGGGAAAGAAGCTCCTGCTCAGGAGCCGGCCGAGCTTCCCTGTAAAAAATCAGCCGGACAGGCCACCGTGGACATTCAGGAACAGAGCCAAGGCTTCCAGCCATCTCCCACAGAATCGGAATCCAAACCTGCGCCAGAGAAACCGGTCAGCCAGGCGGCGTCCAGCAGTGTCCGGTCTTCTGAGCTGCCGCAGAGAAGGTCACAGGCCGCCCCAGTGGGCTCCTATACCCCCACGCTCACGCGGTCGATGTCCCTCAAGGCAGAGGCCAGTCTTGCAGCAGCAGCAACACGGGAGGCCCCCACCCCAGAAACAGCCCCAGCCCCTACAGCCCCAGCCCCTACAGCCCCAGCCCCTACAGCCCCAGCCCCTACAGCCCCAGCCCCTACCCCAGCCCCTACAGCCCCAGCCCCTACCCCAGCCCCTACCCCAGCCCCTACAGCCCCTACCCCAGCCCCAGCCCCTGTTCCAGCCCCTACCCCAGCCCCTGTTCCAGCCCCTACTCCAGCTCAGGAAAGACCCACTCCAGCTGCATCCCCAGCTCCATCCCCTACATCAGCCCCTGTCCCGGCTCCCTCCCCAGCCATCAGTCCCCCTCATCCTCATCCTCCTCCTCCTCCTCCTCCTTCTACTGCTGCTCCGACTGCTGCTGCCTCACCTGCACCACTGGCCTCCGGCACTCCACATAGAGATGAGAAGACCCAGGCTGCTCGCAAGGACAGTCCAGGAACCACATCAGCAGCAGCAGCAGCAGAGAGCCATGTGACCTCTCCTGCTCCCTCCGCACCCCACGAGCCGCTGAAGAGGAAGTCCTCCAGCCAGCAGGAGGCAGAAGCGAGCCCTGAGAAGAAGTTGTGCCCGACTCAACCAGCAGGAGCGTCAGCCGTCACAGCAGCCTCATCCTCCTCCTCACCCCCCACCACCACAACCTCTTCATCACTGCCATCACCTGCAGCATCAGCGCCTGCTGTCACTCCCACTAAAGAGCAGAGGGTACCTCCACTCATTGTACGTTTGGGCTTGGTGGCCCATCCACATTTGTTATGTATCTGTGTGGCATTCTTTGTGTGACAGTGTGTTGATTTGTCTGGATTGCTCATTTTTGTTGATACAATATTTTCAAAATATATAACTTAAATTATCTTATTTTTTTCCATTTCTGTCTGATGGTGTGTGTCATATAACTACATAATATAATCTATTATTTTTGTGATATAATGTGATTTATCTAATGTGAGCATCCTTGCTCCTTTCAGATCCCTGTATCTCGTATCCTGGCAGCTGCTGCTCCTCCCCCCAGTCCGGTGTCGCCCAGAGCCCCTCTGGTGGTGGCCCCCCCTCGCTCGGGCCGCACCGGCGCCCGCACGCTGGCCGACATCAAGGCCAAAGCCCAACAGGCGCGTGCCCAGAGGGCAGCCGCTGCCGCAGCGGGCACTTCCCCGCATGGGGCAGGACCTGGATCTGGTGGGGGCAGTGCCCCCTCAACCCCCACGTCGCTGTCCAGTGGCAGCGAGACGCCATCCCCGGTCAAACTCAGCCCCGCGTCACCAGCCCACGCTGGTCGTCTCTCTCACACGCCCCCCAGCGCCACCGCAGCTACGGACATCAGAGCTGCATCGGGGTCGCACAGCAACCAGTCCCACTCGCATGCCCTTTTCAAGCCCTCGCTCGCGCACCTCCAGAGACCTCCGGTGTCCGGCCCCGGGGGAAACACGGCGGCTGTGGCGGCGGCGCTTTCGTTCGCCGCCTCTCTCAAGTCCAGCTCGTCCATCCCAGCCAACAACCCGCTGGTCACGCAGCTGCTGCAGGGCAAAGAGATCCCCCTGGAGAAGATCCTGCCCAAGCCCCTGGCCCGCGGCGAGCACCCCCCCCACCACCACCACCACCACCATCACCACCACCATCATCCGCCCGCCTCCAGCACCGCGCATGACGAGCAGAGCAGGCTTCGTCAGCAGGTCCCAGGTCAGCTGGCGACGCACAGTCCCCCGGGCACCTCTGGCCCCGCCAGGCCTGGTTTCAGAGGAGAGCAGGCCTCCTCTCACCAGCAGCGCGAGATGCTGGACAAGGAGACCCAGGAGCAGATCCTTCAGGTGTTCATGCGGGGCCAGGCGTACAGCCCTGCGGTCCCCCAGCATGACACTCGAGCGCTGGGCATCCCTCCACAGTCGCTGCCTCTCCAGAGCTGCGCTGACCGGCCCTTCTGCCCCGCGGGGCTGCTGAGCCGAAAGCGCCGCTCCCGGCCAGCCATGTCGGGCCACTACCTGCTCAACGTGTCCACCTACGGCCGCTCCGACGCCAGCAAGCGCGCCCTCCTGTCCGTCCCGCAGGCCAGCCTAAAGACAGAGAGCCTCGAGGCGGGGGAGGGGGGGCATGTGAAGGAGGAGGAGGCCGAGGAGAGGAGGGCGGGCCTGGGGGAGGAAGAGGAGGAGAAGGGGGTGAAGATCGAGGAGCCCGGGAGCCCACAGAGGTGCTCGTGGACGAAGCAAATGAGCGGCAATACCAGCAACGTACACAGCGGCTCACACGCCACCACCAGCAGCAGCGGCCACTCTGAGAGCCCGTCACTGGGCCCCTGCTCCTACGGGGGCACCATCAGCATGTCCGTCCCCCCCGCGCTCAACCACACCTCGACCGGCTCCGGCGCTGCTGTCTCCGCCGACTCCCCCGCCTCCGCTCAGACGTCATCCGAGGCCGACGCCGGCAGCGGCAGCGTGATGTCCTTCTCCGTCACTGTGACGACCATCCCCGCCGGTCACCCGGGCGGCAACCCGGGCGAGGACTCCCCCGAGCAGGTGTTCATGGAGGGCAGCGCCATGGAGGAGGTGCAGTCCAAGTGCTACTGCCGCCTCAAGGCCATGATCATGTGCAAGGGCTGCGGAGCCTTCTGCCACGACGACTGCATCGGGCCCTCCAAGCTCTGCGTCTCCTGCCTGGTGGTACGATGAGCGCAGTGGTGGGTGACGCCTGGGAGGTGCTGAGACACGACACTCTGCCTGAGTCTTTGTGTGTAGAGAGAGAGAGAGAGAGAGAGAGAGAGAGAAGGAGGGAGCAAAGGAGGCATGGTGTGCAGGTGTTCAGGATCGTTGTCGTCTGGAGCCGGAGGCAAGTGGGTTCCGTTCTGACACGGAGCCTCCCAGCCTGGGGGGGTAGCTCACCTCTCCTCATCATCAGTTGGAGGCAAAACAAGCACCTTGACTTTAAAAGAAAAAAAAAAAAAGAAAAACCTGAGACACAACTTTGAGTAGTGGCAATATTTTCTAACTCTGATGTTTTGTTTTGCTCAATATTTTTTTAAAGATCGTCGAGGCATAGCTTTTGTTTTTGTTTTTTTTTTAAAAAGAGGAATAAAACACGACTGTGGATATTTTTGTAGAAACTAAAGGGCAATTAGGGAGCTCCTGTGACACTTAGCCCCCGGTTACCCTCGGTCAGAGATCAGCGACAGCTTGTGTGTCTGTGTCTGTGTGTGTGTGTGTGTGTGTGTGTGTGTGTGTGTGCGCATGTCTGTGCGTGTGTGTGTGTGTGTGTGTGTGTGCGTGCGTGTCTGTGCGTGTGTGTGTGTGTGTGTGTGTGTGTGTGTGTGTGTGTGTGTCTGTGCGTGTGCGTGTGTGTGTGGACTGTACGCTCTCCGCTGTAGTCTTATAGCTCTCCAGAGTCAATTGCATGAAGAGCTGCCCTAGAGCCACTACATGACGTGAGCTAACTGGTTGGCTGTTGGCTAAATGTGTCGAGGGCAGGATAGGAGAGGGATAGGAGATCCGCTTCATCGGGTGATGAGGCCAGATGAATGGGGCTTTGTGTTTAAGTACGGAGCTTTCCAGAATCACGCTCACCTCGAGACACAAACGAGGTTTTTAAAAAAGGGGTGGATTTATTTTATCAAAGCATCTTGATCAGTGAAAGTGGCAATAATTTGTTGTAATTTTTTTCCTCCAAAGTATTTATATTAGATCTATCTATAAAGAGAGAGAGAGACATCTGGATTATTTCATTCGAATCCGTACAGAGCCGAGCTAACTTTTCTATAAAAGGTTGTACATAACTTTTTTGTAGAAGAACTGCAGGGTTAAGGACTCCAGGTGCTTACAGTCCAAACTGAGAAAATTGCAAGGACACATGACATGTGTCTAAGACGTCATCTCTCTAAGACGTGTTTTCTCAGGAGTAGGGAGCCCAGGTCGTGCCATTTCAACATATTTGTGTGTGTGCGTGTGTGTGTGTGTGTGTGTGTGTCTCACTCTCGCATCTCTTGAAACTGTGTGAACTGGTACTGCCTCCCCCAGCCAAGCTTTGGGAAACTGTAGATATACTGTTCCGTACAATCTCTCAGAGGTTTTTAAAAAAAAAAAAAATAACAAATATATTGAAACAAAAGTTTTTCTGTCCGTTTTATGTAGTAGCTGTGTGATCAGTGAAGTAATGCTCAACACTCAGAAGGGAGAAGATGAAGAGTTGTGCTTCGATGCTTTTTTTTGTACTGTAAATATGGGCTTTGTGGCATTGTATTGAGGAAAGTTAATTTTCTATTTTAATTTTGTGTATCTTGCTTAAACATATCCATGTTGACATGCTTGAGTTTTACCTAAAAAAGAAACTTGTGTAAAAAGTAACAACAAAAAAAAAAAAAAGAAATCAATCACACTATAGGTGTCTAAACGCTAACTGTTCAACCATAGAGCTGTCCTCAGACAATTCAGAGTGAAGTCACACAAGAGTTGGTCTATTTTAGTATGTGTACATCAACTTCCTGTAACACGGGTGTGCATGCTGTTTCCATCCTAAAAGAAACATACCAATCATTTTATAACGTCTACCAAGACCCTGAGACAATTACAAACCTTCTTTTCTATGTCATTTCCATGGTAATATACCAAAGTCGACTTATGGAAAACTAAATATTCAGGATTTTGTTTTTAATGTCTGACTAGTTAAGCAAAGTAATATATTTTAAGTAATATATTTTAATAATGAAAAATATATTTACAAAATTGTTTTTAAAAGAAACAGGGTATTTGTTAGAGCTCTATATGGACTGTCTCTTTGGTAAGCCTCTGTCCAGCTGGGACAGGTCTCTTTCTACAGACTTTTTTGTAACCGAACGTCCCTGACTGACCTTTCCTATGTGGCCCTCCCTTTCTTATTTCTGTATTTTTGTATGAATGTTCCGTGTGTGTGTGTGTTAGTGATTATTACCATGGCAGTGTGACCTCTGACCTATGACCTGTATGTTAAATGCATGGTTAGGTGTGGGGTTCCGTGCCATAGAGAGGAATTGTGTGAGGTGGGGGATATAGAGGGATTAAAGAGTCCGCGTGGAAACTATGGCATTGTGTGTAAACTAAAGCCACATAGAGTCCACATGGACACCATGTGAATGGCATTGTGTGTAAAGCTGTGTGTGTGTGTGTGTGTGTGTGTGTATGGTGGTGGGTGGGTGTTTCGTGTGTAGGTGTGTGACTGTTATAGTTCAAAACATTTCTGAAAGACTGAAAGAACATCAGGCTTGGCGTGATAAAAAAACATGATTGTTATGTGTGTTGTGTATTTTTTTTTTTTTTTGTTCATTTATTTGTTTGTTTTTCTGTTTAGACTTTCCCCTCCAGTCAGACACAGTAGGCTAGCCCCAACCCCACCCCCCGATCAATCAGTGTCTGATCTCCGTTAGTGAACTGTCTCTCAAGTTGGTAATGTGTTGTGCACTGGGAGATGTATTGGCTCACATAAGCAGGAGGCCACCCTAGCGACTGGGTAACTGGGTGAGATGGTGACCACAGAGCGAGGTAGACCAATCAGGATGCTTGATCCTGTCAGCCGATTGTGTCAAAAATTGCACACCCCACTTTGAGCACTCAACCGGCTAACCCTCTTGTAGACGTGTGAAGCTGGATGAATGTGTAAAAGTTTGGAGGAAGATGTGTAGTGTTTGTTGGTTGTTGTGGGCATTTCTAACATTCTCCTGTTCCCCCAGTGTGTGTGATATTCATGTGGAAGCTTTCTGAAGACTCTGTAAAAAAGATGAATGTAATATAGCAGTCCTAATCAGCACTTGTAAACAAAGTGTATTTTACCATCAAATATTATGAATAAATGACAAAGAATGACACTTTTGAATTTTCCTTCATTTTTTGTGGTGCAGTGGACTGTTTATTGTTTTTCATTCGCAGGTTCTCCCCATGTAGAATAGCAGCTAATGTCCAATGAACTTTAATATATTTTTACTTGCAACTAAGTGTATTATTTATCATCTGTTGTCTGTTTTATGTTGTAGTAGACAATGGAATATTCCCTAAACAATAGTTTGTTAAACTACTTTGAATGATTATATTTTTACGACTTACAGCTGATTTCATTGTATCTTAAATAGTTAATCTAGGCAGACCAATTTTAGAAATCCCATGCACTAATTTTCAAAACAATTTAAGCCGTCGGTAAAGGTTTCTGAAGCCTTTACCCTTATGCCATCAAACAGCTGTTCTCTGCTGCCCTCTGGCGTCTAGAAGAAAGGAAAGATTAGGGGAGGAGAGTAGAGGAGTGGAGGAGAGGAGGACAGATGAGTGGAGGGGAGAGGCAGGCAGCGCACTCGCACTAGTATCGGTGCCTACCGCAGTTCTCTCGGACCGAGTCAAGCGGAACGGCGTGCGCACTACGATGTGTAATCGACTCCCAGTCGTGTTGAAATAAGAGTGGTGACACACGGGTCTGACACCTGCAACTGTTTTGATATTCGAGGGCGCGAAACCTAGATGATTCACGAAGGAAATACTTCCCTTGAAGCAAAGAGCACTTCTCTCTTTCAGTAGATTTTGATGATGGTAGCGCAACCTGCGTGATTTCCTGCTGGTAAGATCATTACTTAATGATTATCCAACACGGCATGATGGGCTTTTGCGATGCGAAAGCACATTTTTACACCAAAACTGCTTATACATTCAACGAGAAATAACTACATCCCTTGAATGTCTTCACAGTGCTGTAGTGTCGGAGCCAGTTCGTTTGGAGGAGAGGTAATTCGTGACTTAAATTTACAATATGGCCGGGTTTTGACGTGCCATCATCATTCTTCTTTAATTCAGACGTGTGGATTTTGTGGTAGTCTTTGTTAAATGCATTTTGTGCGGAGGTGTGACAGGGCCATCTCAAGCGCGCGATGCTACCGCATTCGCAGTCCTCACGCTGACACACGTCAAAGGATGTTGTCATGACCGGGCAAAGGAACGGTTGGAAAAGCCAATCTTTATTCTTAGTCATTTCAATTACATCTTGTCAGCTATTCACGTCTTTACTGCCAAATGCATCACTCAAATATAGCTCATGAAACATGGCAGTGAAGGGATGGCCAATAGTGGGCTCTTACAAGGGATTCGGTCGCTATCGCAAGGCTATGACATAATGTTTGGAAACACCGCTCATTATCGGTGGGGGTCGCCACCCACGCATAGGTGCATGGAATTACGTTAGCCTGTATACAGAATAGATTGATCTTGACAAATGTGCTGTAATGATTTCTAAACAGAAATGTCACATTGAAGTGACAACATATTGGTTTACTATGCATGAGCATGCATTGTATTTTAATTTTAGTACAAAAAGGGAATGTTAAAAATGCATAGCTTATCAATTATTCATTGATGGAGCTTACAGTTATATCTCGATCCATCTTTTAAAAGCGAAGCACCCCGTTGCGCGTAATTAGTGCATGTGCACGTCTGCGTATGCGATGCAGGCTGACACCTGGTCACGTGGGCGTGTTCTTGATTTGAGACTTGATTCTGAGGTGCTTCTGTGCGCTGTCACCATCACCACCGAGTCACTAATGTTCATCATGTACCGAAGGAGAGTGAAAAACTATACTGGCTCTTGCAAGTCCTGTTGGGATGGGTACTCTTCTTGAAGTCATACATATGTGTATTTCATTGAATTGATCTGTACTGAGGAACGTCATCACGAAGTGAGAACATTGAATAGTTTTTATTTCTCTCACAGGAACCTCCCCTTATGTATCAATTACCTTGAGACAAACCCACTGACAGGTAAACTGTTTTTCCCCAATATAATCTAGATGACTTGAGTTCCCCCCCATGATTGTACCATCTACAAGTGCATTTAATTATTTCAAACAAATATTTCTGTTTATTAATCAGTTTTTTCTTTTATTTGTTTGCTCATAATACATTTATAAAACATTTGATCACAGCCTTGTCATTTCATGCAATTATATTTAACCGTCAAACACTGTTTATAATCTTTTGTTATTTGAACTGAATACATGCCAAAGAATCGAACAAGTCCATTCCTGTCAGTAGACATGCTATAACTTTCTACAGGTCTATACAGTAGGTGAGGATAATTCTGAAAGGTTATTACACAGCCCAGCCTGAAGCATAGAGTGCCTAAAGATTATCATTAATGTGCTTGCTTCCTGTTCTGAGCCTCCACCTGTTACCAGCTCAGCTTGCTTCCCTTTCTCCCACTGTGTCCCCCGCCTCCTCCTCATCCTCCTCCTCCTCTCTGCACAGAGCCTCTCCCTCTCTCTGCATGCAACCTTTCATAGGCTTCCCCAAACTTTTCAGAGGTGGGCTCTGCTCAAGGTTACTTAGGAATTGCTCCTTGCCCAGTTACCTAAGACTTGCTTTTCGGCCTTCAGATTTCTATAATGCTTACTGTTCATGGGGGCTGTACCGGCAAAATTGAAATGAATAGAAATGTAATTGAAATGTTTTTGTAAAGCGCTGTGACTGTGTGTATTCACTGCACCAGTTGGATGACTCATCCACTACTGAGTCTCCAGCAGCCGGTGGTCATTTAGCCTTCCTCTAAGGTAGTCGTGCCATACAATTCACGCTCAGCTCAGCTAAGCAAAGCTCAGCCAGATGATTGAGAGGTCTAATGAGATGTTATCCACACATGCCGGGTCTCCTCTGTCATTTGAATGTAATTGAGCGTTTCATGGGATCTGTAAGACGGTGCTCTTCCTGCCCCGGAGCAAGAGGCATGAGAGAGAGACTCTCAGTAGCAATCGAGTAGCAATCATGCCATGTCCTTCCCATTCAGCCACGGTGAGATGAGGGAACTGAGGCTTTTCAGGGTCTCTATGCACCAAGAGCCATGGAACTATGAATGAGGGAGAAGATGCGTGCGCACACTTGAGTGCTACTGTACATTGTTAAGGCAGCTCAGATTCTGCAAGATGCTTTAGAGGCTTGGCTAGATGCATATTCCCCTCCTGTATCTTGTGAGTCAGATTTGCACAGTACTTTTCAATGTTTGATTTTCTGACAATTAACCACTCCATTATGTCAGATAGTCATTTCAATTATTTTCAGATAGTCCATATGTGGAGTTTAGGGATGAGCGACATTATGGCTGGGCAAAAAATCGAAAATCGATTTTTTTATGAAAATGTATTTGTTTTTATTGAAAATCGATTGTCTCTTTAAATTCCATCACTGAACTTTATCCAGCTGCTGATGGGCGGCAAACATAAGCAGGATCTGAAATCAAAAGTAATGGAGCTCATTAGTGAGGTCATCCATAAGCATAAAGGCTTACGATGCATTCATGGTACCTGGGAATGACAATGAACGCCCCCGTGATTACATTATTTTTCCCACCGCGAGTGTTAATGTGTGAAAAACATGGGTGCCACAACAAAGGTTAAACTATACGCTCACTAATCTTAAATAAACAACTGTATTTGCCTAAAATATAGTGTAAGACGCTAGTGAAAGAAAGATATGCAGCTTTCAAGTGACAAAAACGGCAAATTCCCAAGTTCACATTAAACATTTTTCATATTTTTTTGCGATAATATAACATATATAACAATGTAAAAGATGACATACAAATAATACTATTTACCACTATCTTTTTGGCCATAAGTCACATTAGCTTACAGTCTTAACAGCCATGCAAACACATGAACCCTTCTTCGTCATCTATGTTTGAACTCTGCCTTTGGTAAAAACAAGGGGCATGCACATCCCACACGTAAACTCTGCTTGAAAAAACACAAATCAGTAAAAGTCACTCTTTCCTTCTGTCATGCTTTTTTTCATTTTACATGTGAGCTGTCAATGTCATCAACTGTATCACAGGATAACAAGTTATTATCATGGTGGGGAATGCTACTGGAATATCATGAACGATGAGCACATCTTTAGTGGCATATGCTGTGTCTGTTTCATACTCATCAAATGACGGTGCCAATGAAACTGTGAACTGGGTGGTCACTGTGATGTGTGTGATTCTCAGAATGATTGAAGAAAGCAGTAAAAGCGGGAAGTCGCTGGTGGAGAAGAGGCAGCTCTTCATGGAGATGAGTGAGTACGCAGCCTGCCGTCTCTGGTCCTCTGTGGACCTCCGGATCACAAGTGCTTCAGAGGGGTGCAGTACTTTATGAGACTGTCCATTTCACTTTGTGCAATTAATTAGTAGTTACTGGAAGCACCCACTCTAAAATGTCCAGTAAACTGTGTTGTCAAGAGTGTAATCTTAGTATTGATAGACTCAAATTGTGTAATGCAAGATCCTCAGCAATCTAATAGACCTCTCTTGCGAGACAAAAAACATTGGCCTTGGATCAGAGTGCCGTAGTTGTATTCCTGTCGTTTGATATTAGCCCAGAAGGGGCCAGCTGATTCTGAGTCTCTTTTTGATGTTTTCTTGAGTAATAACCCGCCTCATAATTTCCCCAGGGGCACAAAACTTTGATGTGATCCGGCTTTCCACGTACAGAACAGCTTGCAAGCTGCGCTTTGTGCAGAAGAGATGCAACCGTAAGTCGAGGCACTCATTAGCTGGCAGACACCCTGAAGCTTCTTCTGACACACACATTCATGTCTTACTTATATGTCTTATTGTATTCAATGAAAAAATGGAGCGCAATAGTGTGTTTTGAAATGTATGGTTTTGTATCAGCGTATATCATTAATATACTCTACTGCATTAATATACTCTACTGTTCTCTCTCTCTCTCTCTCTCTGTCACCTTCACTTCTTTTTTGGCTTCCCACTCCCGTCCCAGTCCATCTGGTGGATGTGTGGAACATGATCGAGGCCTTCCGTGACAACGGGCTCAACACGCTGGAGCACCAGGCGGAGATCAGTGTGTCGCGCCTGGAGACCATCCTGTCGTCCATCTACTACCAGCTCAACAAGCGGCTGCCCACCACACACCAGATCAACGTGGAGCAGAGCATCGGCCTGCTGCTCAACTTTATGGTGGCCACCTATGACAGGTAATCAGAGCAGGGGGCGCAGGGTAACCCTACTGAGGAGGGTATCCCCACACTGACCCAGCCAAGGGCCCTGTCCTGGTCAGGCCGTACGGGTACAGCTGGTCGTGGTCATCCTCCTTTTTGTTCTAAAACACATAGCCATTATAGGGGCTTCTATTCGGAGGATATTTGCAGACCATTTGCCATTCACACTGATTTTACAGCACTTCCACATAATGTTTTTTAGAAAACAATGTACATTGCACATAGCAGTTTCAGTGCAGCAACTGTACAAGGTGTTTCTGCCTCCCTGTGAATGGGTGTTATTCAGACATATAGTATGGCATGGTCTTAGGACCACTGAAAATAGAGTTTTTGAAAATCTCCACTTTGGCTGGAGTTTTTAAAAAATAGCTGTTTTCAGTGACCCAAAACTGACTTGTCGTGTGGACGGAAGGCCAAAATGCATGAAAAAATGTCTGTATCTAAAGGATACGCGTGGGCATAGCTTCAGTCTCGTTCCTGGGAACCTCTTCCCTGAAAGCCTCCTATTCATCCTTCCCCTGCAGAACACCCCCCCCCCCCCGTGTGATTATGGCACTCTTAATTAACTACCTCAGGTGTGGTCAGCTGTCAGCTAATCAGGACTACTGCTGATAGGCTCGGTCAGGAATGTGGGGCAGGGGAGAAAGCATAGCAAGCAAGAAGCTGGACTGCGTTACTATTAGTTACTGTTAACTGTTATAGTAGTACAGTATTATCCACTGCTGCCTTGGCATCCCTATATCACAGTACGGTCTGATTCATAGTCTACTACAGTATACACAGCTACGCAAGGAGGGTTTGATATGTACTTACGTTTGATACGTAAATGTGTTGTCCAATTTTTTGTAATGCGATTCGGGACTCAAGCACAAGTGCCATGTCGTGCGTTTCCGATGGAGGCGCAACGACTTTGTACAGTAGCTTGCGTAGACTATGAAAAAGCACATCAAACATGCGTGAGCCTTGCGTTGTCAACTGTGTCCACATTGCTAACTATGAGTTAGCCGCATGTGTGGATAGTAGATATGGTTGTTCCCGAAATGGCATGTTACACACAGCCATGGTTTTCATGTTTCTGTTGGCCTACCTTATAATTGGGGTCCTCATACCTTATAATCCATTCTGTGGTTCAATATGATGATGGTTATGACAGCTATGGTAGTTCTCTGATCATTACTTAACTATTTCTCAAGGTTTAAGATTGTCTTTATTACATCTCATTATACGGGTATAAGTATAATATAAATATTTTGCTCCTCAAAAAATAAATAATAACGAAATAAAGTGTGTGTGTACTGTATGTGTGTGTGTGTGTGTGTGTGTGTGTGTGTGTGTGTGTTTGTGTGGGGAGAAAAAAAGAAAAGTGTTGTAGTGCTGACTGACAGGCACAGGCTCAGGTCTTTGTTTCCATGTTCATAAGCCTTATTGCTTGGTTGAAAAAACTGTTCCTGATTCTGGTTGTCCGAACGTTAAACGTAAGACTTCGATATTGCTTGTCAGATGATAGCAGCTGAAACAGCCCATGACTAGGATGGCTGGGGTCCATATTGATTCTCCTTTACATTCATATGTATTGTAAACATATACACCAACACTCAATGCAATTAGATAATGTGTTGATGGGGGTAGTGGCTGGAAAGTGCTGTGAAAGTGAAGTGTTCATTAATAGATCAGATATGTTTCGTCTTTGCAGTGAAGGCAGAGGGAAGCTCACTGTGTTTGCCATGAAATCCATGCTGGCCACCATGTGTGGAGGGAAAATCGTAGATAAACTGCGCTGTAAGTATTACTTCCATGGCTACGTTTATGACCTCCGAGGCGAGGAGGATGACACTAATTCCATTCTCAGTGCCTTTATTACCCTCTAGTGTCTTTATGGTGTAATCACAATGATGGCCACTGACTGTTAGAGTGAAAAGAGCTGAGATTGGTGGGACGTGTGTCTAGCACAAGCCCAGGTTCTGCTGTTGAGCTCCAGTAACTCTCCCACAGGCAATGCAGGTTAGTGGGCTCAGTGGGCTACTGCCCCCCCCCCCCCCCCCCCCCCCCTCCAATGCCTGGATTTAGCATTTACAGGGAGAGGACACTAGAGGGCAGTATTAGCCTTTTATATTCATATTACTATAGAATTCCAAATTGCATGTTGTAGGACTTTGATTAATTCACAAATTTCCTTGCAGTCTTAACTGAAGGTTTTGAGCCTTTTGAAGTATTTTTCTGTGATGTGTATATAC
The DNA here is from genome assembly GCF_018492685.1 of Alosa sapidissima. Classification (NCBI taxonomy): domain Eukaryota; kingdom Metazoa; phylum Chordata; class Actinopteri; order Clupeiformes; family Clupeidae; genus Alosa; species Alosa sapidissima. The sequence continues at coordinate 14,485,795 of NC_055975.1, forward strand.
TTTAGATGGTAAAAATTCACACCATGACGTGATATGCTTTCTTTTATGCAGGAAACCTTGTAGATCCTATATGTAACTATCAGAAGCACAATGAAATGCACAATTCTAAAAGAATCCTGCTGCTTATTTAATGTTAGAAAACACTGCACTGATAGACATAATTGTTTTAGCTGGTAACTGGTAGCTTTCAAAATGAAATATATAATAACTATAATAACTCTGCAAAGACTAATTTCATCAGATGTGTCTATGAAGTAGAGTCTTCAATGAGAGCACATTTGTTTCCCTGTAAATTGTGACTGTCCGACTTATCGCTTCCTGTTTGTCAGATATCTTCTCCCAGATCTCTGACTCCAGCGGGTCGATGTTATTCCCAAAGTTCGACCACTTCCTGCGGGAGGTACTCAAGCTGCCCACCGCCGTGTTTGAGGGGCCGTCTTTTGGCTACACCGAACACTCTGTCCGCACCTGTTTCCCCCAGCAGGTAAAGTGCCCAATCACACAGCGTCCATACACACACTCTTTAATTTGTTGTCTTGTTTTTGTTTTGTTTGTTTGCATATGCATTCTGACACATTTCTTTTTCCATCTTTCTCCCATGTCTGTCCTCAAGGGTACACATTCTGTCTTTGGCAAAAGCAATTTGCCTTTATGTTTTGCCTTTGTCTCTTATGTCTGCTTCAATCTCATTCACCAATACTCCCTCTCTTACGCGCACAAACACACAAACACACAAACATTATTTGTTGTTCTGTTTTCTAGATGCTAATGCACTCTGACATGTTTTCATCTCTCGCTCTTATTCTTGCCCTCAAGCATGTGCAGTCTTTGGCATAAACATTTTGTGTTTTCATTACTCTCTCTCTCTCTATTAACGGCCTCTTCATCCACACCACCTGTCTTCTGCACTCTGTCAGTCTCTGTGTGCTTCTGTCTCATTAACCAATCTGTGTTTACTCCCTCTTTCACAAACACACACACACACACACACACACACACACACACACACACACACACACACACACACACACACACACAAACACACACACACACACACACACACACACACACACACACACACACACACACACACACACACACAAACACACACACAAACACACACACACACACACACACTCACACACACACACACACACAAACACACACACAAACACACACACAAACACACACACACACACACACACACACACACTCACACACTCCATTGCACACGATCACAATAGCTGTCTCCCCCCTCCCAGTAAGCCCTTCTTTAGCGCTGTGTTTGTGCTGTGTGTGGGCTTGTGTCCAGAAGAAGATCCAGTTGAACACATTTCTGGATGTGCTGACGGCTGACCCGCCCCCTCAGTGCCTTGTGTGGCTGCCGCTCATGCACCGGCTGGCTCATGTGGAGAACGGTGAGCTCCAACGCCACTCCCGTCACACTACTACTGGACATATTATTGTGTTGCATGTTTTGTTTTCTTTTGTTGCAGTCTTATGCCAAAATTGTTTAATTGCATTTCCCCTCATCAGTCTATACTCAGTGCCCCATAATGACAATGTGAACAATGTTCTAAACTTTTAGAAATCTCTGCAAACCTATAAAAAGGCAAACCTAACCGTACAGTATATCACATTGACAGAAGTATTGACAGATATAAATCTGATATATGTCATTGTCAATGAGGTGCAATATTGTACTACTACTACTACATACTAACATTGAGAAGTTTGGCTTTGACAATGTAGGGTTAAAATGTAGGTAATTGTTGTAGTTAATTGCTGGCATCCATGTCCTAAAAGCACAATTTTTGTCTCATGCCATTGGTTGTTTTCCTGTCTTCCTGCCCACCCCCCTCGCTCTCTCTCTCCTTCAGTCTTCCACCCAGTGGAGTGCTCTTACTGCCACAGTGAGAGCATGATGGGCTTTCGTTACCGATGCCAACAGTGCCACGGCTACCAGCTCTGCCAAAGCTGCTTCTGGCGTGGTCATGCCAACGGTCCCCACAGCAACCAGCACCAGATGAAGGAACACTCGTCTTGGGTAGGTCCAACCGTTTGGCCTGGGATATGAGTCAACTGAGAACACATATGACCATTGGCCATTATGATCTCAGAAACAATGTCTCAGCAGCATTTGCCATATGCTCTTAAGAAACCTTTCAAGCAAAACCAACAACCAACTCCATTATAATTACACAGGTGTGATCTAAGTTATAAGCTTAGATGATGTTCTCAAGACCAGTGTCATAAGTGTAATTGTCAGACAGCCTTAATGCCTCTACAGTGAATACATCTGATAATTGATGTGGGCTTTGAGATGTTATAACCAGCCACCCGTGTGCATGCTATCCAGAGGTGTAACAGTTGTCAGGTTCAGAAAACACGCGTCAGGCCTCGCGTGTCCTGTTTCTGTTCTACCCAGAAAAATGCAGTTAGTATTCAATATATGTTCTCCATGGTATAGAATGGCTGCTAATGAGCTAATCCCAGATGACTTTTACCTTGACTGTACATCTCTGGAACTAGCCGAGGTGGGAGGGAGGGCTCAGGCAGCTCTGCCCCCTCCCTTTTTCCCCAGATTGCTAGTAGCCGTGTTGGCTCTCTTTAGAAGCTGGCCGCCATTGATTGAATTTTTTAGGGGCCTGGCGTTGTCTTAGAGCTCCAGCTTCTGGGTGGAAATGGGATGTTGGGAAGCGATTTGCTTCGCTCTGGTTCCCCAATCCAATTTCCATTGACTTTTCGCTTCCTCTCAGACGGCAGCGATAAGGGCTGATTATTTTCGACTCGTGCGGAAGTGGCGAGGACTTAGCTTGGGAGCAGTGGAAAAAGAAACGACTTCTCTAGAGGAGAAGACAAGTAGCTCTGTGTGGAAAAAGAAACCCTGGAAGAACCTTCATCATAAACCCCCCCTCAGTATTCCCTCCATTGGACCTTTTAAGCCAATGTCATAAATATTGTTCGGCTGAGCCATTATTTATTAGGTAGATAGAGAGATTGATAGATACTTTATTAATCCAGTAGTTTTTCGTACAAAACATAAAATAGAAACTAAACTATACAACTTATTCATAATTATATAAACAACTACTAGAAATGAAGTCTTAAAATATACAAAGATCAAAACAAATTGTACATAGAGGCTAATGTAGCCAGTAACTATCTCTTCTGAATGTTTCACAATTACAACATTTTAGATGAAAAACTCACACACCATCAACAAAAGATAGTAGTAAATTGTAGGCTTTACTTGCATACATCTGCATGAATCAGACTAACGTGACTGTGATAGACCCATCTCCATAGACTGTGATAGACCCATCTCCATAGACTGTGATAGATTCATCTCCATAGACTGTGATAGATTCATCTCCATAGAAGTGAGTGTAGTTTCATTCATTTGAGCTGTTGAATATTGGAACTGTTGTGTGTGATTTGGCATTGCTCCAGCTGAAGCAGCAAAGTCTTGTCTCTCTCCTGCCCTCTGCAGAAGTCCCCTGCCAAGAAGCTGAGCCACGCCATCAGCCGCTCCCTGGGCTGTGTGCCCATCGGGGAGCCGCCACAGCCCACCTTCCCTGAGGTCAGCGAGAGGCCGCCCGACCTGGCGCCAACTACGTGAGTCGCTCTACTTCTCCTTCACTGGGTGGCTGATTTAGCTGTCGGTCTGCCTGTGGTCACAGCGATCTTTATCGATTGGTATTTTTGGATGTCACTGTAGATGCTTAGAGGTCAGGAAGGCTCATATTAAGAGGAGGCTCTTTAGCACCCTCTGTTGTGCGGCAGTAGGTGGTGCAGCAGCATGGTGTCTTGAGTTAGCATATTCATGGTTCCCATGTGAACATGCAGTGACTGTTGAATGAGATTGATGTTGAGAGTTGTTTCTGGAAGACATCACAAAACGCCCAGCAGATCACACACACATGTTCACTGAGGGTAATCTGAACATTCTGCAGCACGAGTCTCCATGCCTCCTCCCTTTGTCAGTTACCCCTGCAGTCTCATGATTTATCCCAGCCGAATCACCGCCTGTCACAGAGAAGAGGCAGCTGTTTGTGTTTATTCTGCACACTCGTCTCTTAGATTAGGCCTTTAAGCATCGCTGCTGTTGCTGCTGTTGACGAAGACAGGAGACATGAGATGCACTGTGATCCTCTGATCCTAAACACTCTTACTGTCAGAAACTGGTTTCAGCATTCAGCTGTGACATACGTTATCCACACAGGCTTCTCTGTGCATCTCTAAAGCTACAGGCTTTATTCATGTTTGCCATTTGTATAGTTACCAGCTGTTTGAAGCTATTCAAAGATGTTATTCAGAATTGTTATTAAAGTTATTCAAAGGAACTGTCAAACAGGATTTTCGCTTACCTCAAATATGGCTGATTGAGGAAGGCATGTTTGGTTTCCTCGTGATATGCTGGATCTGTGTAAATAAGATGTCTTTCAGCTCCCCCCTTGATAGAATTTTTGGCAGGTGGGGAGAACAGGTTGTTAGACAGCAGAACAGACAGGTTCAACCAACTATGAGTTCTGCCATCTCAAAGTAACAGACTGGCATAGACATTTCAAGCTCAGCTATGATTGTAAACAGCTGATTGTGATTCAGTGCTATTCAGAATACTTTCTACACTTTCTGTGTGCTTGTGTTTGTGTGCTTGTGGTTTGTGGATCTGTACACACACAGCCTTATACCCTGTGAATTGCTCAATAATAAAGACAAACGATACGCTTCTAATAATAATCACACACACACACACGCACAGACATGGACACTTCAGTGCATACAGTATAAAGAAAAAGTCTGATATTAATGAGATCAGTGTCTACACACACTCTCTCCGTTCATAAACCTTTAGAGCGACGACTGGGCTATTACAGTGCCGGGATGCTTTCCTGTGTCTGTATGAAAGCGATTATTGATTGGCGGAACTCCCGACAGGAAGAAAATGTAATCAGAGAATGCGAAGCGGAGAGGTGTTGTCTCGTGAAACAGATGATGTGGCACCGCTGTTGGAGTTAAAGTGTCATGAATACGAGCCTGGGTCCAGCTGCACCGCACATACCAGGGCCGGTGTGGAGGGTGGGTGAGTCTTTTTTCACCCTTTTTTATTTCCTGACACATAAACGAGGAGATTGATGGGGAGAACAAAGTCCCCTGAACAGAAGGACACCTCTGTACGTGACAGGCTAATGCATGGCTCTACACATGGCCAATACAGCAGGTATTTACCCCTCTAGTTGTTGTCCTCTCCTGTTTTTTATGCAGGGTGTATCAAATATAAAGAGTCAATCTGATTAACTAACAAGAGCACAGGAAGGGGGTGGATGAAAGTGTGGAAAATGCAAGTGGCGTATAACCTGCCGTTGGCCCATTTCACGGCACTCAATTTGATTTTCTCTCCGTGTGTGCGCGTGTATTTCCAAAAAGCCTGTGGTGTGTGGGTGTGTTTCCTGGTGTGCCTGTATATTAATGTAGTTGTTTACAGTCTGCACTGCAGCACAGAGGGGGAGCTTAAATCCACCTGGGTCTCACACAGTAATCGGGATTAAGTGTCTCTGTCATAGGCAAACATGTTCCTGTGCCTGGCCTGGTAGGGAAAGAGGCTGCAGAACACTGTAGGAAAGGGTTAAATGTATAATGCAATTGCTGTGGGGAGAGAATAAATGTTTCTGTATTGTCATTTAATCATGTCGGATACATTCATCCAGTTGCTGCTGTTGGTTCTGCAACTACAGAACAACTTGTTCTCACTGAACAACAGACTGCGTTCATCTTGTGACACGCTCAGTTCAGTTGTGTTCAGAGGGTCTGAAATACTCTAGACTGCACAGGATTTATGTCCTGATATAAGAAATGTTGTCCAACACAAACACACACACACACACACACACACACACACACACACTCAGTTCTAGGGGTGTCACGATTTCTATTTTATATCAAAATTGATCGAAATTACATCTCAATCTAAACTTCGAACTCAAAGGTAGAATGGACAATGTAGCCACACCCCCAATGTCACGTCCTGCATGTTTGCCAAGACGCAAAAAAACTACACACACGAGCTGAACTGCGGCGTCAACTCCTCTAATTTTAGACTGCAGCCAGTTAAAAAATACACTTCAACCGACCGAAATTGAAGCCCCTCTTGCTACTCTGAAATCACCGGTGTGGAAGTATTTTGTCGTTCATTCACGTCAATTAACACTAACTTAAGCCTACTCAACTTAGCGGTCCAAAATTACTTTAAGGCTTAAAATGCACATTGTTAAGTACATATTCCATTAACACTAACATTGGGTCTCGTCGGAGTGTGCTGAAACAATCAAATTGTCATTCTTGTTTGATTTTACTATGTTCACTTCTCTGTACTTAATGTTTGTTCTGTTTACCATACAACCTCACGGTTGGAACGGTTTCAAAATAAAAGTCCCCTGAAATAGAATAGGAAAAGGCAAAAAAAGTAAATATAAGGAATGCATTAATAGTAATATATTTTTGAAAAAAATCTAATCGAATCGTGACTTTAAAATAGAAAATTAAATCAAATCGAGGACTTGGAGAATCGTGACACCCCTACTCAGTTCATAAACAAATCCAACTTTCTATTGGTCGTGTGTCCTTTGTCCCCACACAGTATTCATCATGACAAAGACTGCACTCACTAGAGTGGTGAATGCTGCAGAGGCTGGTGGATTCAGGCCGAGATGTCACATAACTGAAAATGACACCACGTTAAATGGCCATATTAGACCTCCCATGACCTTGACCCCTCCTCTTGTTGGTCAGTTAATAGTGTCCTAATGCAGCGATAGCCGGGGCTCGTTTTTCTCATGGCACCTTTTCAAAACAGTCAGGAGAATCTCAGCCATCATCACGTCACGTCACCGACCTCCAGCTATTAGAATGGCGCTCCGGAGGAACCCTGGTACCAGGTCCTCTGCTATCTCCGGTCTCTTTCATTAGCCCAGTCTAGACCGGGCCAGCGCCGGGCCACGGCCTCTCGCGTCTCGGTGCCGCATCTGAGCCGCGCCCTGGACAGAGGGCAGGCCGGCGCGGTTGCTCCCGTGTCCTCTCCGGTTACATCATCCGCCGATGGCCTCATTTGAATTCAAATCAGAGATGATTAAAGGCCCCTCTGGCCGGCCCCGCCTGAATGGGAGCATCACCCCTCTCTACACTGACCTTTTATGTAATAATAACACTCATTTATTTGGGCGTTATGGAGGGAGGAAGGGGGAGCGGGAGAGGAGGAGGAGGAGGAGGAAGGGTGAGGCGGGGGTGTCTACGCTCGTTCCTCTGTTTTGCCTAGAGAGTCAATTAAAACGATGGCATTTAAATCAAACTACGCAAACAGCGATGGCGGCGGTGACCTAGTCTGTGGCTCTGAGCCAGGACAGACGCGACAGCATGCTCGTGTTCTTGAGAGGGACAGAGTGGAAGTTTGAATGTGAAATACTCTGCCTTGGCACGCATGGAAGCAGTGTGTTTTCACCCTTTATGTGGCATCTGCCCACGCATGTTAGACTGACACAGCTTTTTCTTGGTGTTGAACAGAATTTGCACTGCTCACACGCACATACACCCCCCCCCCCCCACACACACACACACACACACACACACACACATACCCACACACACACCCACACACACACTCTTCGCCTTTCTCTCATATCCTAGGTGTTATCAAGGCATCTCTGCAGTGCTCCGGCGCCTGTATGAAGCCAGACTCTCTGGACGTGTCTGACACTTCTGAGTCACAGCACACAGCTCTCTGTGTGGACACCTCGCTGGGGTCCCTGAGGGACCAAACTCAGAGCAGGCTCTTTGTAGAATCTGGAAAAGATGGCATCAGTAAAAAATGAATGTCAGTGTCTGCCACATAGGAGTGTACAGATCCACATAAGAGAGAGAATACTTTATGAAATGATGGTGTTTGCTTTCCTCCGAAACCGATGAGGATTCTGGGGTTCTTAGGGGTACATGATATCTCGCCGAAGGGATACATTTGACAATTATTCATATGTATATAAAAGATTTGTTAACAAAAAAAAAATCCAACTACGACAGAAGCAACCTAAAACCCCCAAGGTTGGCGTAAGAGCTGTGAGTCAGCCATTTTTGATCCCTGCAGCGCCTGATCTCATGATTTTTAGTTCATTAAAAGGCGTCTGAGAGAAAGTTAGCCGGCACACTGTTCAGACACGTGTTAAAAATAGAGCCTGCAGCAAAAGTCTGGTGTTTGTTAGGAGTTATTTTCGGTTGCTTTGTGTAGTAGAGGTGCCTCCCTCTGTTCACATCACGCCATTCCCTTAACATCTCTCACTAACACGCCAGTGTGATTACGGTGTGCCACAAACAGTTTACTACTCGTAAATAAACCCTGAGATAACCTCCAAAGGGGGAAAAACAAATAGTGTATTAAGCACATCAGCACCACCCTCATAGGCTTTGAACATGATGTTTGAGACAAGACTTAGTCTCTGTGCCCCCAGGCAGTTGACGTTAACACAATGAAGGCCTACTGAAACAAACACACACAAACACACATAAAGACATGCATAAAAATACACATACACACACACACACACTCACACACAAAGACATGCATAAAAATACACATACACACACACACACACACACACACACACACACACATACACACACAAAGACATGCATCAAAATACACATACACAGAAACTCTCTCCCTCCCTCTTCCTCTCAGTGTCTTTGTCTCTCTTGCTGTGAGAGAGAGAGAGAGATGCAGACATACTCACAAACACACACATGCACACAGAGAGAGAGAGAGCGAGAGAGAGAAAGAGAGATGCAGACATCCTCTGCAGTGGTGTTGAGGTTGCAGACAGACACTTTCCCCCATTGGCTCTTCTGTGGCTGTGGGATTCTGTTGGACCTGCGTTGCCATCGCTAGAGCACTCTGATCCATCAAAGCTCCGGCGCGTGGCCCCCGTAGTCTGACAGTTGAGAGTGCGAGGGGCCCCTGGTCCCCCAGGGCTGTGCTCTGTCCAGACAGGATGCCTATCTCTGGGCCTCAGCACGCCAGACTGTTGCTATTTATACCATCCAAAAGACAGACACTTGACTAATGGGACCAGTGTCATTCTGATCTTTCAATCTGCCTATGGGTATTTGTGTCATTGTGATCTTTCAATCTGCCTGTTTCTCTCTCCCTCTCTCTCTCTCTCTCTCTCTCTCTCCCTCTCTCTCTCTCTCTCTCCCTCTCTCTCTCCCTCTCTCTCCCTCTTTCTCTCTCTCTCTCTCTCTCTCTCTCTCTCTCTCTCTCTCTCTCTCTCTCTCTGTTGCTTCCACTGCCCCCTACCATCACTGTTTCCCTTCTTTCTTCTGTTTTCTAAAAAAAACATCAATTGAAAGTTAATGTTGACAGATTGCAGTTCGATTTTGAGAAACAGTAGAATGCAATAATTTCGGTGATTGCATTAGAGGGACGTAAAGGTCAGTGCTGGGCGCGGGCGGGGCAGTGGGCTGCAGCTTGTATTTGCCTAACAGGGGAGTGCCCTGTCTGTCCACATTGGTGTCTATATTCCTGTAGTTGAAAAAAAACAAAACTTTCCCTGTTGGAAGTGAAAGGGTGTATGTGTATTCTCTGATGGCAGATGGCACAGAAGTCCCATGAGCGTCATGGGATGATTTGGTGTGGTGATATTTGGCTGCAGTTCAGATGTTCTAGTTTTTTATTGTTTAGCTATTTACATTCATTCCACTCGTGTAGTTAATTGTATAATGATTGCCTAAAAGTATGTATATGTGTGTGTGTGTGTGTGTGTGTGTGTGTGTGTGTGTGTGTGTGTGAGAGACAGAGAGAGAGAGAGAGAGAGTGTGTGTGTATATGTGTGTGAGTATTACACAGAGAGTGGGTCCAGGGCAAAGAGGGCAAGTGAGAGTGAAATTTTTAGTGGGTTTGAAGTGCGCCTTCATAAAAAGGGTGTAATGTTCCATGTCCTAAAAACGGCCGATGTGAACCATTTCCATTTCAAACACAGCAGACATTAAAGCACCAAAGGGAGCCAGTGCGAGAGGAAGAGGGGAAGAGAGAGGAAGAGAGAGGAAGAGAGGGGGGAAGAGAGAGGGAGGAAGAGAGGGAGCGAGAGAGAGGAAGAGAGATACTTTGAAGGCTTTAGACACTTTTGTCCCTCTTCATCTCTTTCTGCCCTCTGACCTTGTCTACACCCAAGAGAATAGTGTGTGTGTGTGTGTGTGTGTGTGTGTGTGTGTGTGTGTGTGTGTGCTTGCGTGCTTGCTTGTGCGTGTATGTTTACCCATGTGTGAGTTTGTTTGTTTGTTTGTGTGTGTGAGTGAGTGAGTGAGCAGTAGAGATACAGAGAAGGAGTAGTGATTATTGCATGTGTGTGTGTGTCTGTGTGTGCAGTTATGGGGAGTGTGTGTCTGATTTTGTGTGTGTGTGATGTAATGTAATGGAGTGCAGGTTACTGAGCAGGAGATTGGACTGGACCCCCTGGTGGTTCTGGCAGTGTGTGTGTGTGTGTGTATGTGTGAGTGTGAGTGTGTGTGTGTGTGTGCAGAGCATCTCGCTCCTGATGGGGATTATATTGAGATGACGCACTTCTCCATGCATCCATGCATACACTGAGGGACGGACTTTAATTTGTGTGAAAAGCCTCTAAACTGGGATGCGAGCTTTGAACTCACTCAGTCATTAATCTTGAGTGATGCCTCTCTCTGTCTATCCCTGTCACTCCCACACAAACACACATTCTCTCTCCCAATCTCTCTCTCTCTCTCTCTCTTTCTTTCTTTCACTTTTCTTCTGTCGTTCCCTCTCCCTCTCTCCTGCCCCCTCCTTTCGAGGCTCATTCCCTGTCTACTCCGTACACTGTCAAGCATCATTTCCAAGTCGCATTTTTTTTTTTTACAAGATAGGCTGGTGGTGCTGCACTTAACATAGGAATTCAGAGCACATTTCCTGCCTGTGATTACAGTGCTTCCGGACTCATCTGGTCTTGAAGACTGCACAAAACGAATTCCACAACGCACACAGACAGAGACTGAGAGTCAGAGGCACACAGACACGTACAGTACAGACACACACACACACACACACACACACACACACACACACACACACACACATACACATGTACACATGCATTATGCACACTTGGTCTCATCTGGTCTCACATCTGCATTCAAATAAGCTCACTTGCATGCAGACACACACACACACACACACACACTGATAGACTAGCCCAGACCTCCAGGAAGCTGTACAGTAACATGTGGTAGGGACCATCCATCTTTGAGACAGACACTGAACACTGAAGGAGAGATGGGGAGACAGATTGGATGAAAGACAAATTTGATGAGAGTGGGATTTCGTATAGAGATTGATAGAATGACAGACATTCACCACACACACACACTCACTCACACTCACACTCACACTCACACACACACGCTCATGCAGAGGGAGTGAGAGGGTGAGTGTGAGAGAGAGAGAGAGAGAGAGAGAGATTCGTGGACGTCATATGTCCATGTGACTTTGGCGGTTTCCTTGGCGACAGCAGCAGCAGCAGCAGCAGCAGCAGTGTTTGCAGTGCATTGAGATGCTCATTCAGTTTCTGAGCTGACAGAGAGAGGAGAGAGAAGAGAGAGAGAGAGAGAGACAGGGAACCGGAGAGAGAGGCGCACAGAGGGCAAAAAAAAGCGAGGGAAGAGAGAAGAGAGGCAAAGAGCAGAGCAGACAGGAGACCTGGAGTGGACAAAGGAAGGAGAGGAGGGGGCGTGTGGCGGCGGCGGTGGTGGTGTATGTGAGACGGTCGACTGCTGCTCCACACACACACAGAAGTGAGTTAGTGTATGTGTGTGTGTGTGTGTGTGTGTTTGGGGGGGGGGGGTCACTCAGGACTGCCTCAGAGCATCTCAAAGGGCAAAGGAAGCTGACCGCCATCTAAGGGGCTGACATCTCTCTACCACTCTCTGTATGTTGGAAGTCTCTGTGTGTAGGAAGTCTCTCTGTGTGTGTGTGTGTGTGTATGTGCATTTTATGGACGTGCATCTAATGTATATATGTATATAGATGTGTTTATTTTGTATAGGTGCATGATGTGTGCCTGTGTTATGCATGCTATACCTGTGTAAACGTACATGTGTGATGAACGTGTGTGGATTGCATATGTATGAATGTGTGTTTGTGTGTACGTGTGTGTTTTCTTTTGTATGCAGATCAGAGTTTGCGAGTGAGAGTGTGCTTGTGTGTGTGCCGTGGGTCTGTGTGTGTAAAAAGCATATGGCTGTGTGTGTGTTAGTGTTTATGCATTATTATGTTGTCACATGTGTGTGTGTGAGTGCGCGTGTGTGTTTGTGTGTGTCTGTGTTTGTGTTTATCTTTGAGTTTGTGTCTCCTTGTTAATGTCCATCACATTTCACACGCCTGGCATGCCACGTGTCTCACAAACACACTCGCTCATGTGCACACACGCATACACACACACAGACACACACACACGCACACACACACACACACACATACACATGCTCACACACCCTTGCACACGCTTGCGGTGCGGAAAAGAGCGAGAGATAGTGAGAGAGAGGAAGATTATGAGATAGTGTGTGATTGAGTGAGAGAGACAGACCGAGGGGAGAGGGGGAGACAGAAAGTGGCTCGGAGCAAAGCTGGGAGAAGCTGCCTGTGCCACTTCGACAGGCACCCAAGCAAACCAAAGCACTCCGCGATTTTGTCCTTCAGATGAAAGAGAGAGAAAGAACGATAGAAAGAGGAGAAAGGAGGGGAGGCAGTGAGGGGGGGGGGGGGGGGCAATGGCTGTGTTTAGCCCCGTAAATTACCGTCCACAATGTCACCCTCCTCCCTCCTCATTTCTCTTTCATTTCCTCTCTCTTCCTCCCTCTCTCCTCTCTCTCTCCCTCTCTCCTCTCTCTTCCTCCATCTCTCCTCTCTCTCTCTCCCCCTCTCTCCCGAGCCCAGACCTGTCCTCTAATCAGAATTCTCCTGCAGCCCTTGGGCTAACCTCATCAGCTCTGGCCAGGGGCGCCACAACACTGGCAGTGGCAAGCAGCAATCTAACTTTGTGTCTCTGTGTGAGATTGGACCGGATAAGATTGTGTGTGCGCGCTAGTGTGATGATTTTCTGTGTTATTGTGTGTGTGTGGGGAAGGTGGGTGTGTTTGTGTGGTTGCGTGAGGGTACCTCAGGTTATGTGTTTAACATTTCTGTCTGTTTGCAGTCTGCTGAGGCCCGTGTCCAACATGAACGTGCTGATGGCGTCGGCCGCCCACACACCTGCAGACAGGTAAGCAGATGCGTGGCCACTTACTCCACTCTTCCACCATCTTACAGGGCATCCGGGGGTCGGCCCCCATAGACCTGCACCAACCCACTCTGATCTCAGAACAGTAGCAATTGCAATTGCACTCCACCTGTAGACAAACATGCGCAGTACGCAGTTATGCTCCCTAGGTAAACTTACATTAGACACAAGAAACTCAATGTGTTTTGTTTACATGTGATGAATTAAAACACACACACACACACACACACACACACACAAACACACACACACACATACTGACCTCGTGCCCATCTTGCCTCTCCCCCCAGGGCTCCTGTGTTGTTTTTGTTCCACCAGCGTGCTTAGAGTCATGCTTTTACACCACGGGCAGTGTGTGTGTGTGTGTGTGTGTGTGTGTGTGTGTGTGTGTATGTGCATGTGGGTTTGGCTGCACATAGTATCTTCATAGCATGCTGTAGAGGTCTTGTGACGACCCCTTTGCCTGACGTCATGTTCCGTAAGCTGCGTGGCATGAGGGAGACGTCTCCTCCAATTAGGCTGTGGTCGGCCGAGCCGCGCTGCTCATGGGATCTCCAGTAACTCACGGTGGGAGTGTAAATAGTCGAGGCCGTTCCGAGAGAACCAGACTCCCCTCACCACCAGCCTCCAAGTTCTTGTGGGGATTTTTTCCGAGTGCTGAAACACTAGGTAGTGCTGCTGGTGTCCTTGTCTGAAGAGCGCACAGCAGTTGGTGGCAGCTTTAACTTCTCAGGTTTTAAATTATTAAGTGGCGCTCCCCTCATGCTCAGTGTTGGAAATAAGGCTTCTCACGAATGGCTGACATTTCGCCTCACATAACGTGATCTAAAGAGAACAAAGAGGGCAGGACTTTATTCAACACACACACACGTTTGTTTTTATGGTGCTGCTAACCTCTTTCCAGCACAAATACACTTTTGCACCTTTCTTTCTCTTTCTCTCTTTCTTTCTTTCTTTCTTTCTGTCTTTCTTTCTCTCTCTCCCACTCACACACACATACACACAAACACACACACTCACACACGCACGCACATATACATACATACACACACACACACACACGTGCACCACTCAGGGGTCTTTCTTTCGAAACTAATCCCTACCCACTCTATCATGGCTACGGAGTGAACTCGAGTGTGGATCACCCTCACAGCTAAATGAAGTTCATTGATTAGCGCATAGGGTATAATACCACACTCAACTTTGGGACGAACTTCTCTCTGCCTACCGGAAACAGGTCCTGACGCAGACTTCCCATGGATTTGTTTACAGGTGTACTCCCACGAAACTCACATTTGTAAAATAAAATTTTAAATGTAAATTAGGTTTATAGGCCAAGTATACTTGCGTATACAAGGAATTTGGTCTCTGCATTCATCCCATCCGTGAATTAGTGAAACACACAGAGCACACAGTGAACACATAGTGAGCCAGCCAGCAGCTAATGTAACCAGGCAGCTACAGCGCTGGACTCTGGTGGCATGTACATGGGGGCTCACGGACATGCCCGCAGAGTGTAGCGCTGTAGCTGCCTGGCTACATTAGCTGCTGGCTGTAGCAACTTGAGCTAGGTAAAACCGATTGTTTTCAGGTTTTTTTTCGTACCGACAGTACTCGGCGACATCGAGAAATGGAGATCTATGTGAAAACTCGCCGGATTTCTCCTTTAATATGGCGGACCCTCCGTGTGAACGCGTACTCGGAGTGCAAGTGGCTAGGGAGAGGGCGAAGTAACTAGTTTAGGCCCATACACATGTTTATCAGAGCACACCAGCGCATGTGCCTTCATCTGCCTGCTCCATGTGCCTCTTCCTCCCCTTCAGCAACCGTCTACCAGTTAGCTACGCTGCAAAGCCCGCACTGAAACTCCTCCCGTTGCATAGTTGAAGATGAGCATCAAATCCATGTGCCCCGTGTTGTGTGTTATGGTCTGTGGTTGGAGGATTGAGCTGACGGAGAGAATTGCTTGTCCTGGGATGTGATTCTGGTTAGGAATAATTTTTGTTAGGTCAGTAGCGTCGACTCTATGTCATACATTCACTATACAGTATAATGCATTGTGTAGTGAATGAGTGGATGTTGCGAAAACAAGAGTGTGTGTGTGATGCAGTATCTGTTTGAGATTTTGTGTGTGTGTGTGTGTGTGTGTGTGTGTGTGTGTGTGTGTGTGTGTGTGTGTGTGTGTTCAGCTGTAATGTTCC